>NW_027663840.1:0-121000 GCF_964034855.1 Anser brachyrhynchus | reverse complement strand
CCCCGGCACCACTGGGGATGCAGTGCAGTGAGTCCAGAGAGTCCACTGGCACCACTGGGGATGCAGTGCAGTGAGTCCAGAGAGTGCACTGGTACCACTGGGGATGCAGTGCAGTGAGTCCAGAGAGTGCACTGGCACCACTGGGGATGCAGTGCAGTGAGTCCAGAGAATGCACTGGCACCACTGGGGATGCACTGCAGTGACTCAAGAGAGTGCACTGGCACCACTGGGGATGCAGTGCACTGAGTCCAGAGAGTGCACTGGCACCACTGGGGATGCAGCGCAGTGAGTCCAGAGAGTGCACTGGCACCACTGCGGATGCAGTGCAGTGAGTCCAGAGAGTGCACTGGCACCACTGGTGATGCACCCCGGCGAGTCCAGCGAGTGCACTGGCACCACTGGGGATGCACCCCGGCAAGTCCAGAGAGTGCACTGGCACCACTGGGGATGCAACCCGGTGAGTCCAGAGAGTGCACTTGCACCATTGGGGATGCAGTGCAGTGAGTCCAGAGAGTGCACTGGCACCACTGGGGATGCACTGCAGTGAGTCCAGAGAGTGCACTGGTACCACTGGGGATGCACTGCAGTGAGTCCAGAGAGTGCACTGGCACCACTGGGGATGCACTGCAGTGAGTCTAGAGAGTGCACTGGCACCACTGGGGATGCAGTGCAATGAGTCCAGAGAGTGCACTGGCACCACTGGGGATGCACTGCAGTGAGACCAGAGATTGCAGTGGCACCACTGGGGATGCAGTGCAGTGAGTCCAGAGAGTGCACTGGCACCACTGGTGATGCACCCCGGCGAGTCCAGAGAGTGCACTGGCACCACTGGGGATGCACCCCGGCAAGTCCAGAGAGTGCACTGGCACCACTGGGGATACACCCCGGTGAGTCCAGAGAGTGCACTGGCACCACTGGGGATGCACCCCGGCAAGTCCCGAGAGTGCACTGGCACCACTGGGGATGCAGTGCAGTGAGTCCAGAGAGTGCACTGGCACCACTGGGGATGCAGTGCAGTGAGTCCAGAGAGTGCACTGTTACCATTGGGGATGCACTGCCGTGAGTCCAGAGAGTGCACTGGCACCACTGGGGATGCACTGCAGTGAGTCCAGAGTAAGCACTGGCACCACTGGGGATGCACTGCAGTGAGTCCAGAGAGTGCACTGGCTCCACTGGGGATGCAGTGCCGTGAGTCCAGAGAGGGCACTGGCACCACTGGGGATGCAGTGCAGTGAGTCCAGAGAGTGCACTGGCACCACCGGGGATGCAGTGCCGTGAGTCCAGAGAGTGCACTGGCACCACTGGGGATGCAGTGCAGTGAGTCCAGAGAGTGCACTGGCACCACTGGGGATGCACTGCAGTGAGACCAGAGATTTAACTGGTACGATTGTGGATGCACTGCAGTGAGTCCAGAGAGTGCACTGGCACCACTGGGTATGCAGTGCAGTGTGTCTAGAGAGTGCACTGGGAAAACTGGGGATGCAGTGCAGTGAGTCCAGAGAGTGCACTGGCACCACTGGGGATGCAGTGCAGTGAGTCCAGAGAGTGCACTGGCACCACTGGGGATGTAGTGCAGTGAGTCCACAGAGGGCACTTTCACTACTGGGGATGCAGTGCAGTGAGTCCAGAGAATGCCCCGGCACCACTGGGGATGCAGTGCAGTGAGTCCAGAGAGTCCACTGGCACCACTGGGGATGCAGTGCAGTGAGTCCAGAGAGTGCACTGGTACCACTGGGGATGCAGTGCAGTGAGCTCAGAGAGTGCACTGGCACCACTGGGGATGCAGTGCAGAGAGTCCAGAGAGTGTACTGGCACCACTGGGGATGCAGTGCAGTGAGTCCAGAGAGTGCACTGCACCACTGGGGATGCAGTGCAGTGAGTCCAGAGAGTGCACTGGCACCACTGGGGATGCGATGCGGTGAGTCCAGAGAGTGCACTGGCACCACTGGGGATGCAGTGCAGTGAGTCCAGAGAGGTCACTGGCACCACTGGGGATGCAGTGCAGTGAGTCCAGAGAGTGCACTGGCACCACTGTGGATGCAGCGCAGTGAGTCCAGAGAGTGCGCTGGCACCACTGGGGATGCACCCCGGCAAGTCCAGAGAGGTCACTGGCACCACTGGGGATGCAGTGCAGAGAGTCCAGAGAGTGTACTGGCACCACTGGGGATGCAGTGCAGTGAGTCCAGAGAGTGCACTGGCACCACTGGGGATGCGATGCGGTGAGTCCAGAGAGTGCACTGGCACCACTGGGGATGCAGTGCAGTGAGTGCAGAGAGGTCACTGGCACCACTGGGGATGCAGTGCAGTGAGTCCAGAGAGTGCACTGGCACCACTGTGGATGCAGCGCAGTGAGTCCAGAGAGTGCGCTGGCACCACTGGGGATGCACCCCGGCAAGTCCAGAGAGGTCACTGGCACCACTGGGGATGCACTGCAGTGAGTCCAGAGAGTGCAGTCGCACCACTGGGGATGCAGTGCAGTGAGTCCAAAGAGTACACTTGCACCATTGGGGATGCAGTGCAGTGAGTCCAGAGAGTGCACTGGCACCACTGGTGATGCAGTGCAGTGAGTCCACAGAGTGCACTGGCACCACTGGGGATGCAGTGCAGTGAGTCCAGAGAGTGCACTGGCACCACTGGGGATTCAGTGCAGTGAGTCCAGAGAGTGTACTGGCACCACTGGGGATGCAGTGCAGTGAGTCCAGAGAGTGCACTGGCACCACTGGGGATGCACTGCAATGAGTCCAGAGAGTGCACTGGCACCACTGGGGATGCAGTGCGGTGAGTCTAGAGAGTGCACTGGCACCACTGGGGATGCAGTGCAGTGAGTCCAGAGAGGTCACTGGCACCACTGGGGATGCACTGCACTGAGTCCAGAGAGTGCACTGGCACCACTGGGGATGCACCCCGGTGAGTCCAGAGAGTGCACTGGCACCACTGGGGATGCACCCCGGCAAGTCCAGAGAGTGCACTGTCACCACTGGGGATGCAGTGCAGTGAGTCCACAGAGGGCACTGGCACCACTGGGGATGCAGTGCAGTGACTCCAGAGAGTGCACTGGCACCACTGGGGATGCACTGCAGTGAGTCCAGAGAGTGCACTGGTACCACTGGGGATGCACTGCAGTGAGTCCAGAGAGTGCACTGGCACCTCTGGGAATGCACTGCAGTGAGTCCAGAGAGTGCACTGGCACCACTGCGGATGCAGTGCAATGAGTCCAGAGAGTGCACTGGCACCACTGTAGATGCACTGCAGTGAGACCAGAGATTGCAGTGGCACTACTGGGGATGCAGTGCAGTGAGTCCAGAGAGTGCACTGGTACGATTGGGGATGCACTGCAGTGAGTCCAGAGAGTGCACTGGCACCACAGGGGATGCAATGCAGTGAGTCCAGAGAGGTCACTGGCACCACTGGGGATGCAGTGCAGTGAGTCCAGAGAGTGCACTGGCACCACTGGGGATGCAGTGCGGTGAGTCCAGAGAGGTCACTGGCACCACTGGGGATGCAGTGCAGTGAGTCCAGAGAGTGTACTGGCACCACTGTGGATGCAGTGCAGTGAGTCCAGAGAGTGCACTGGCACCACTGGGGATGCACTGCAGTGACTCAAGAGAGTGCACTGGCACCACTGGGGATGCAGTGCACTGAGTCCAGAGAGTGCACTGGCACCACTGGGGATGCAGCGCAGTGAGTCCAGAGAGTGCACTGGCACCACTGGGGATGCAGCGCAGTGAGTCCAGAGAGTGCACTGGCACCACTGGGGATGCAGCTCAGTGAGTCCAGAGAGTGCACTGGCACCACTGGGGATGCAGCGCAGTGATTCCAGAGAGTGCACTGGCACCACTGGGGATGCAGCGCAGTGAGTCCAGAGAGTGCGCTGGCACCACTGGGGATGCACCCCGGCAAGTCCAGAGAGTGCACTGTCACCACTGGGGATGCAGTGCAGTGAGTCCAGAGAGTGCACTGGCACCACTGGGGATGCACTGCAGTAGGTCCAGAGAGTGCACTGGCACCACTGGGGATGTAGTGCAGTGAGTCCAGAGAGTGCACTGGCACCACTGGGGATGCAGTGCAGTGAGTCCAGAGAGTGCACTGGCACCACTGGGGATGCAGTGCAGTGAGTCCAGAGAGGGCACTGGCACCACCGGGGATGCAGTGCAGTGAGTCCAGAGAGTGCACTGGCACCACCGGGGATGCAGTGCCGTGAGTCCAGAGAGTGCACTGGCACCACTGGGGATGCACTGCAGTGAGTCCAGAGAGTGCAGTGGCACCACTGGGGATGCACTGCAGTGAGACCAGAGATTGAATTGGTACGATTGGTGATGCACTGCAGTGAGTCCAGAGAGTGCACTGGCACCACTGGGGATGCACTGCAGTGTGTCCAGAGAGTGCACTGGGAAAACTGGGGATGCAGTGCAGTGACTCAAGAGAGTGCACTGGCACCACTGGGGATGCAGTGCAGTGAGTCCAGAGAGTTCACTGGCACCACTGGGGATGCAGTGCAGTGAGTCCAGAGAGTGCACTGGCACCACTGGGGATGTAGTGCAGTGAGTCCACAGAGGGCACTTTCACCACTGGGGATGCAGTGCAGTGAGTCCAGAGAATGCCCCGGCACCACTGGGGATGCAGTGCAGTGAGTCCAGAGAGTCCACTGGCACCACTGGGGATGCAGTGCAGTGAGTCCAGAGAGTGCACTGGCACCACTGGGGATGCAGTGCAGTGAGTCCAGAGAGTGCACTGGCACCACTGGGGGTGCAGTGCAGTGAGTCCAGAGAGTGTACTTGCACCACTGGGGATGCAGTGCAGGGAGTCCAGAGAGTGCACTGGCACCACCGGGGATGCAGTGCGGTGAGTCCAGAGAGTGCACTGGCACCACTGGGGATGCAGTGCAGTGAGTCCAGAGAGGTCACTGGCACCACTGGGGATGCAGTGCAGTGAGTCCAGAGAGTGCACTGGCACCACCGGGGATGCAGTGCGGTGAGTCCAGAGAGTGCACTGGCACCACTGGGGATGCAGTGCAGTGAGTCCAGAGAGGTCACTGGCACCACTGGGGATGCAGTGCAGTGAGTCCAGAGAGTGCACTGGCACCACTGGGGATGCACCCTGGTGAGTCCAGAGAGTGCGCTGGCACCACTGGGGATGCAGTGCAGTGAGTCCAAAGAGTGCACTGGCACCATTGGGGATGCAGTGCAGTGAGTCCAGAGAGTGCACTGACACCACTGGGGATGCAGTGCAGTGAGTCCAGAGAGTGCACTGGCACCACTGGGGATGCAGTGCAGTGAGTCCAGAGAGTGCCTTGGCACCACTGGGGATGCAGTGCAGTGAGTCCAGAGAGTGTACTGGCACCACTGGGGATGCAGTGCAGTGAGTCCAGAGAGTGCACTGGCACCACTGGGGATGCACTGCAATGAGTCCAGAGAGTGCACTGGCACCACTGGGGATGCAGTGCGGTGAGTCCAGAGAGTGCACTGGCACCACTGGGGATGCAGTGCAGTGAGTCCAGAGAGGTCACTGGCACCACTGGGGATGCAGTGCAGTGAGTCCAGAGAGGGCACTGGCACCACAGGCTATGCACCCCAGTGAGTCCAGAGAGTGCACTGGCACCACTGGGGATGCACCCCGGCAAGTCCAGAGAGTGCACTGTCACCACTGGGGATGCAGTGCAGTGAGTCCACAGAGGGCACTGGCACCACTGGGGATGCACTGCAGTGAGTCCAGAGAGTGCACTGGCACCACTGGGGATGCAGTGCAGTGAGTCCAGAGAGTGCACTGGCACCACTGGGGATGCAGTGCAGTGAGTCCAGAGAGTGCACTGGCACCACTGGGGATGCAGTGCAATGAGTCCAGAGAGTGCACTGGCACCACTGGGGATGCACTGCAGTTAGACCAGAGATTGCAGTGGCACCACTGGGGATGCAGTGCAGTGAGTCCAGAGAGTGCACTGGTACGATTGGGGATGCACCCCGGTGAGTCCAGAGAGTGCACTGGCACCACTGGGGATGCAATGCAGTGAGTCCAGAGAGGTCACTGGCACCACTGGGGATGCAGTGCAGTGAGTCCAGAGAGTGCACTGGCACCACTGGGGATGCAGTGCAGTGAGTCCAGAGAGGTCACTGGCACCACTGGGGATGCAGTGCAGTGAGTCCAGAGAGTGCACTGGCACCTCTGGGGATGCACCCCGGTGAGTCCAGAGAGTGCACTGGCACTACTGCGGATGCACCCCGGCAAGTCCAGAGAGTGCACTGTCACCACTGGGGATGCAGTGCAGTGAGTCCAGAGAGTGCACTGGCACCACTGGGGATGCAGTGCAGTGAGTCCAGAGAGTGCACTGGCACCACTGGGGATGCAGTGCAGTGAGTCCAGAGAGTGCACTGGCACCACTGGGGATGCAGTGCAGTGAGTCCAGAGAGTGCACTGGCACCACTGGGGATGCAGTGCAGTGAGTCCAGAGAGTGCACTGGCACCACTGGGGATGCAGTGCAGTGACTCAAGAGAGTGCACTGGCACCACTGGGGATGCAGTGCAGTGAGTCCAGAGAGTTCACTGGCACCACTGGGGATGCAGTGCAGTGAGTCCAGAGAGTGCACTGGCACCACTGGGGATGTAGTGCAGTGAGTCCACAGAGGGCACTTTCACCACTGGGGATGCAGTGCAGTGAGTCCAGAGAATGCCCCGGCACCACTGGGGATGCAGTGCAGTGAGTCCAGAGAGTCCACTGGCACCACTGGGGATGCAGTGCAGTGAGTCCAGAGAGTGCACTGGCACCACTGGGGATGCAGTGCAGTGAGTCCAGAGAGTGCACTGGCACCACTGGGGGTGCAGTGCAGTGAGTCCAGAGAGTGTACTTGCACCACTGGGGATGCAGTGCAGGGAGTCCAGAGAGTGCACTGGCACCACCGGGGATGCAGTGCGGTGAGTCCAGAGAGTGCACTGGCACCACTGGGGATGCAGTGCAGTGAGTCCAGAGAGGTCACTGGCACCACTGGGGATGCAGTGCAGTGAGTCCAGAGAGTGCACTGGCACCACCGGGGATGCAGTGCGGTGAGTCCAGAGAGTGCACTGGCACCACTGGGGATGCAGTGCAGTGAGTC
Organism: Anser brachyrhynchus; assembly: GCF_964034855.1. Taxonomy (NCBI): domain Eukaryota; kingdom Metazoa; phylum Chordata; class Aves; order Anseriformes; family Anatidae; genus Anser; species Anser brachyrhynchus. The sequence continues at coordinate 113,915 of NW_027663840.1, read as the reverse complement.
CAGAGAGGTCACTGGCACCACTGGGGATGCAGTGCAGTGAGTCCAGAGAGTGCACTGGCACCACTGGGGATGCACCCTGGTGAGTCCAGAGAGTGCGCTGGCACCACTGGGGATGCAGTGCAGTGAGTCCAAAGAGTGCACTGGCACCATTGGGGATGCAGTGCAGTGAGTCCAGAGAGTGCACTGACACCACTGGGGATGCAGTGCAGTGAGTCCAGAGAGTGCACTGGCACCACTGGGGATGCAGTGCAGTGAGTCCAGAGAGTGCCTTGGCACCACTGGGGATGCAGTGCAGTGAGTCCAGAGAGTGTACTGGCACCACTGGGGATGCAGTGCAGTGAGTCCAGAGAGTGCACTGGCACCACTGGGGATGCACTGCAATGAGTCCAGAGAGTGCACTGGCACCACTGGGGATGCAGTGCGGTGAGTCCAGAGAGTGCACTGGCACCACTGGGGATGCAGTGCAGTGAGTCCAGAGAGGTCACTGGCACCACTGGGGATGCAGTGCAGTGAGTCCAGAGAGGGCACTGGCACCACAGGCTATGCACCCCAGTGAGTCCAGAGAGTGCACTGGCACCACTGGGGATGCACCCCGGCAAGTCCAGAGAGTGCACTGTCACCACTGGGGATGCAGTGCAGTGAGTCCACAGAGGGCACTGGCACCACTGGGGATGCACTGCAGTGAGTCTAGAGAGTGCACTGGCACCACTGGGGATGCAGTGCAGTGAGTCCAGAGAGTGCACTGGCACCACTGGGGATGCAGTGCAGTGAGTCCAGAGAGTGCACTGGCACCACTGGGGATGCAGTGCAATGAGTCCAGAGAGTGCACTGGCACCACTGGGGATGCACTGCAGTTAGACCAGAGATTGCAGTGGCACCCCTGGGGATGCAGTGCAGTGAGTCCAGAGAGTGCACTGGTACGATTGGGGATGCACCCCGGTGAGTCCAGAGAGTGCACTGGCACCACTGGGGATGCAATGCAGTGAGTCCAGAGAGGTCACTGGCACCACTGGGGATGCAGTGCAGTGAGTCCAGAGAGTGCACTGGCACCACTGGGGATGCAGTGCAGTGAGTCCAGAGAGGTCACTGGCACCACTGGGGATGCAGTGCAGTGAGTCCAGAGAGTGCACTGGCACCTCTGGGGATGCACCCCGGTGAGTCCAGAGAGTGCACTGGCACTACTGCGGATGCACCCCTGCAAGTCCAGAGAGTGCACTGTCACCACTGGGGATGCAGTGCAGTGAGTCCAGAGAGTGCACTGGCACCACTGGGGATGCAGTGCAGTGAGTCCAGAGAGTGCACTGGCACCACTGGGGATGCAGTGCAGTGAGTCCAGAGAGTGCACTGGCACCACTGGGGATGCAGTGCAGTGAGTCCAGAGAGTGCACTGGCACCACTGGGGATGCACTGCAGTGATTCAAGAGAGTGCACTGGCACCACTGGGGATGCAGTGCAGTGAGTCCAGAGAGTGCACTGGCACCACTGGGGATGCAGTGCAGTGAGTCCAGAGAGGTCACTGGCACCACTGGGGATGCAGCGCAGTGAGTCCAGAGAGTGCACTGGCACCACTGGGGATGCAGCGCAGTGAGTCCAGAGAGTGCACTGGCACCACTGGTGATGCAGCGCAGTGAGTCCAGAGAGGTCACTGGCACCACTGGGGATGCAGTGCAGTGAGTCCAGAGAGTGCACTGGCACCACTGGGGATGCACTGCAGTGAGTCCAGAGAGTGCACTGGCACCACTGGGGATGCACTGCAGTGAGTCCAGATGTTAGCGTAGCAACCACATAATCACCAAGTGATTATATGAAGGTGCTTTATTCAGCGCTGGAAGCCGGGGCAGGTGCCCAAATCTGGCTTCAAGTCCCGTTACTTCCCAGCCGTTATTTATACATACAATATTGCGTCAGGTATACATATTCATTACAGGTTGCAACAGCAGCCTCGCTTTACATTCTAATTAGCTCCCCTCCCCTTTGCACATGCGTGGCGCACTCTGGTGGTCGTCCAGGTGGTCGTCCAGATGAAGTAAGGAGTCTTCCTCTCCGCTAAACTTTTCACCTTTCTTACTCGACGCATGCTCCCTCCGCTTCTTGGTTCTGCTTCAACTCATTTCATCATTTCCAGGCCCTTATCCAAGGTCAGGTTGTACCTGTTCCCTCCCAGGGTTCCCCTTCAATGATTCTTTTGATTGTTCAATGTACTCCCTAAGTTTCCAGTATACATAGATTAATTGATAATGTAAGTACATTTGGCAATGCTTAATTCTACTGTAGGTCCCATTACCTAAGAGACATTAGTAAAACATCCATTCGATTCTCCCCAACACTAACATTCCCCCCCTTTGAAAATACTTCACTCATACCAAGAGCAAGTATTTTCATTACTGTTAGGTTGAATCAGGTTAGTAGAGGTTAGTGAGTATAACTTGATATAGAGATTAGTAAGTATAATCTGAACGCATCTTCGTTAGTCTACTATCTTATTGATTCCTCTATGCCTGCTTGTTAACGCTAGTACTATAGGATGGGGGTGGAGTAAGTGGGATAGGGTGTTCTGGGTGATTCCCAGTAACCTACTAACCTCCTTGACCACGTTGGCAATGAAATGTGGTCCCCTGTCTGAAGAAATACCCAACGGTACACCAAATCTAGGGATTATTTCCCGTAGTAACCATTTTACCGTTTCCTTTGCTTAGTTGGTGTGACAGGGAAGGGCCTCTGGCCATCCTGAAAAAGTATCAACCCCTACCAATCGGTATTTATAACCTCTTGCTTTAGGCAGTTCCACGAAGTCTATTTGCCAGTAATCTCCAGGCTCTATTTTAGCTCTAGTTCTTCCCATCTCAGCATGTTTCCTTGCTACCGGATTATTCTTTAAGCAAAGCTCGCATTTTGACATTACTGACTTTGCCATTGTTAACATGTGTACCGAGATGACACCTCGTTTCAAATAGGTCACCATTGCTTCTGCACCCCAGTGACATTCATTATGTTTTATTTGTAAGATTTCTCGCACTATTATAGGAGGTACTATGAGTTGTCCTGTCGTAGTCACATACCACCCGTCAGGATTCTTCTGGGCCTTCATCAAATTTGCAAGTCTCTCATCTTCCGCTGAATACTTTGGGTCTTTAGGTAATTTAAAACAAGAGAGGCCTACCTTCGATGGAATTAGAGCCATTACTTTCCATACTTCACGTGCAACCTTCCGGGCCGTCAAATCCGCCAGTCTGTTACCTTCTGCAATCTCTGACACCCCTCCTTGATGAGCTTTACAATGCATTATGGCCACCTGTTGGGGTTTCTGTACAGCTGTTATTAATTTCAATATTTCTTCCTGGTATTTTATATTAGTCCCTTGTGAGGATAGCATTCCCCTTTCTTTCCATAATGCCCCATGTACGTGGACTACCCCGAATGCATATTTTGAATCTGTCCAAATATTCACGTTCTTACCCTCGCTTAGTTCCAGGGCTCGTGTCAGGGCGACTATTTCTGCTCGTTGGGCTGAAGTCCCCGGAGGTAGGGAATTTGCCTCAATCACTACCTTTGATGTAGTTGCCGCGTATCCTGCATAACGAGTCCCATTTTCCACAAAGCTGCTTCCATCCGTGAAAAGTTCCCAATCCGGTCTCCCCCGAGGCTGATCCTTTAAGTCTGTTCTGCTGGCATAGGTATGTTCGATGATCTCCACGCAATCATGACTGAGGTCTCCTTCCTCCGTAGTTGTTCCTAGAAACACTGCTGGGTTCAATAAGTTAGTAGTTCTTAAGATTACATCATCTTGCTCAGTTAGTATAGCTTGATATTTCATCATTCGGCTGGGCCATAGCCAATGGCCCCCCTTTTGCTCCAATACCGTAGTCACCATATGTGGCACGAACACTCAATTTGCTTCCCTAATGTGAGCTTCCTGGCTTCCTGTATTAAAAGGACTGTGGCTGCCACGGCCCTTAAACACGAGGGCCATCCAGCGCTTACTGCATCCAATTGTTTAGAAAAATACCCCACAGGTCTTTTCCAGCTCCCAAGTCGCTGGGTCAGTACTCCTAATGCCAATCGTTGTCTCTCATGCACAAACAGCTGGCAAGTCCTTTGATAAGTCCGGGGCATGGCATTCTGTACCCCGACTTGTACCCAATCTTGATATCTCTTCAGCCTCCTTATTCCATCCCCTGTGTTATAATCCCATTGGGGATCCTCGGTGGGGAAGTTTTGATCTAGATTTCCAAGCACTAATCCATTACGTATATCTTCTCGGGCTCTCTCTCTGGCTGCCCGCAATACCATGTCTTTTTCTGTCGAGTCCATCAAAGTATCCAGGATCACCTGGAGATCATCCCAATCGGGATTTTGGGTTTTAATTATCATTTTCATTACCCTAGCTACTTTATCTGGGTTTTCCCTGTAGGTGCCGGCTGCTTGTTTCCATATCATTAAATCCCCAGCTGAAAAAGGCACCTTAACATATACCGGTCCTTCTGTCCCCACTCCTTGCCTGAGGGGAGCGATTATTTTCCCTCCCTGTTCATTTATAGTTTCTCCTGCCCTTCGCTGTTGCCGGGTCCTATGTGACACAGGGGAGACTAAAGTCGGGGATTCTCCATCACTACTGCTATCTTCCTTTTCTCTTTTCCCTCCCTGTCCTGGCTCTTCCGGCGGAGCCGACGGCGCAACTTCCAAATCAATATTTCCATTATTCATTTCCCCATAATACTTATTATTCTCTATTGCCTGATGCTGTATACGGTGTCCCTCCTTAGTACATGCACAACAACGTTCCTCAGTTGAAACCTCAAGCACCATTATTCCACAAGCATGCTGCCATTCAGGCTTTCGGCGCAAATAAAAGAATAATTCCACATACGGCAGTTCATCATATTTTCCTTCCCGCTTACAGAATAGCATCAATTGTAAAATTGTATTATATTGCAATGTTCCATTCTCAGGCCAAGTTTCTTGGTCCTCTAGTTTATACTGTGGCCACCAAATATTACAATAATCAATCAGCTTTCCTTTCCGCATTTCTTGACCAAAACCTCCCTCTTTCCAGTGTGCTAGCAAACACCCCAGCGGGGATGTCCGCGGGATAGGTACATCTTTTCCCAGAATTCCTTTGATCTTTTTCATTTTGAGCTTATGATACAAACCCAAAAGCTGCCAGAGCAGCAGCACACTTTCCCAGAAGCTGCCGGAGCAGCAGTACACTCTCCCAAAAGCTGCCGGAGCAGCAGCGTGCTCTCCCAGAAGCTGCCGGAGCAGCAGCACGCTTTCCCAAAAGCTGCCGGAGCAGCAGCGTGCTCTCCCAAAAGCTGCCGGAGCAGCAGCACGCTTTCCCAAAAGCTGCCGGAGCAGCAGCGTGCTCTCCCAAAAGCTGCCGGAGCAGCAGCACGCTTTCCCAGAAGCTGCCGGAGCAGCAGCGTGCTCTCCCAAAAGCTGCCGGAGCAGCAGCACGCTCACCAAGAAGCTGCCGGAGCAGCAGCGTGCTCTCCCAAAAGCTGCCGGAGCAGCAGCGTGCTCTCCCAAAAGCTGCCGGAGCAGCAGCACGCTTTCCCAAAAGTTGCCGGAGCAGCAGCACTCTTTCCCAAAAGCTGCCGGAGCAGCAGCACGCTTTCCCAGAAGCTGCCGGAGCAGCAGCGTGCTTACTACATACCAATAATACCAAGTGCTGACCCTTCAGCACAAACCAATACAATTACCAATACCAAACCACCAATGCCGAACCTGCAGAGCTTTCGCTCTGTCTAACGGACGGCGCCTAGGCTTACCCCGGGAGCTCCCTGCCCAACCGAGCGTGGCTTTCGCCACGTCTGACCGGCAGGCTTTCCCAACCAAATTGGTACCGAATACCCAAATTTGAAAGCACCTTTGCTTACCACTCCAGTGGTACGTCGTGAGCAGCGGAGGTCGGTCGTGGTCGACTGCTCCCCGAGAATCCCTCGGTGCCAGCTGGAGCGAAACCGAGACACGAGCCGCCTCAGCAGTGCCCACGCTGTCCCACCTGGGTCGCCAAAATGTTAGCGTAGCAACCACATAACCACCAAGTGATTATATGAAGCTGCTTTATTCAGCGCTGGAAGCCGGGGCAGGTGCCCAAATCTGGCTTCAAGTCCCGTTACTTCCCAGCCGTTATTTATACATACAATATTGCGTCAGGTATACATATTCATTACAGGTTGCAACAGCAGCCTCGCTTTTCATTCTAATTAGCTCCCCTCCCCTTTGCACATGCGTGGCGCACTCTGGTGGTCGTCCAGGTGGTCGTCCAGATGAAGTAAGGAGTCTTCCTCTCCGCTAAACTTTTCACCTTTCTTACTCGACGCATGCTCCCTCCGCTTCTTGGTTCTGCTTCAGCTCATTTCATCATTTCCAGGCCCTTATCCAAGGTCAGGTTGCACCTGTTCCCTCCAGGGTTCCCTTTCAATGATTCTTTTGATTGTTCAATGTACTCCCTAAGTTTCCAGTATACATAGATTAATTGATAATGTAAGTACATTTGGCAATGCTTAATTCTACTGTAGGTCCCATTACCTAAGAGACATTAGTAAAACATCCATTCGATTCTCCCCAACACTAACACAGAGACTGCACTGGCACCACTGGCAATGCACTGCAGTGAGTCCAGAGAGGGCATTGGCACCACTGGGGATGCACTGCCGTGCTTCCAGAGAGTGCACTGGCACCACTGGGGATGCAGTGAAATGAGTCCAGAGAGTGCACTGGCACCACTGGGGATGCAGTGCAGTGAGTCCAGAGAGTGCACTGGCACCACTGGGGATGCACTGCAGTGAGACCAGAGAGTGCACTGGCACCACTGGGGATGCACCCCGGTGAGTCCAGAGAGTGCACTGGCACCACTGGGGATGCACCCTGGCAAGTCCAGAGAGTGCACTGACACCACAGGGGATGCAGTGCAGTGAGTGCAGAGAGTGCACTGGCACCACTGGGGATGCACTGCAGTGAGTCTAGAGAGTGCACTGGCACCACTGGGGATGCACCCCGGCAAGTCCAGAGAGTGCACTGGCACCACAGGGGATGCAGTGCAGTGAGTCCAGAGAGTGCACTGGCACCACTGGGGATGCACCCCGGTGAGTCCAGAGAGTGCACTGGCACCACTGGGGATGCACCCCGGGAAGTCCAGAGAGTGCACTGGCACCATTGGGGATGCAGTGCGGTGAGTCCAGAGAGTGCACTGGCACCACTGGGGATGCAGTGCAGTGAGTGCATAGAGTGCACTGGCACCACTGGGGATGCAGTGCAGTGAGTCCAGAGAGTGCACTGGCACCACTGGGGATGCAGTGCAATGAGTCCAGAGAGTGCACTGGCACCACTGGGGATACACTGCAGTGAGTCCAGAGAGTGCACTGGCACCACTGGGGATGCAGTGCCGTGAGTCCAGAGAGGGCACTGGCACCACCGGGGATGCAGTGCAGTGAGTCCAGAGAGTGCACAGGCACCACTGGGGATGCAGTGCAGTGAGTCCACAGAGTGCACTGGCACCACTGGGGATGCACTGCAGTGAGTCCAGAGAGTGCACTGGCACCACTGGGGATGCGATGCGGTGAGTCCAGAGAGTGCACTGGCACCACTGGGGATGCAGTGCAGTGAGTCCAGAGAGGTCACTGGCACCACTGGGGATGCAATGCCGTGAGTCCAGAGAGTGCACTGGCACCACTGGGGATGCAGTGCAGTGAGTCCAGAGAGTGCACTGGCACCACTGGGGATGCAGCGCAGTGAGTCCAGAGAGTGCACTGGCACCACTGGGGATGCAGCGCAGTGAGTCCAGAGAGTGCACTGGTACCACTGGGGATGCACTGCAGTGAGTCCAGAGAGTGGACTGGCACCACTGGGGATGCAGTGCAATGAGTCCAGAGAGTGCACTGGCACCACTGGGGATGCAGCGCAGTGAGTCCAGAGAGTGCACTGGCACCACTGGGGATGCACTGCAGTGAGTCCAGAGAGTGGACTGGCACCACTGGGGATGCAGTGCAATGAGTCCAGAGAGTGCACTGGCACAAAAGGGGATGCACTGCACTGAGACCAGAGATTGCAGTGGCACCACCGGGGATGCAGTGCAGTGAGTCCAGAGAGTGCACTGGTACGATTGGGGATGCACTGCAGTGAGTCCAGAGAGTGCACTGGCACCACTTGGGTTGCAATGCAGTGAGTCCAGAGAGTGCACTGGCACCACTGGGGATGCACTGCACTGAGACCAGAGATTGCAGTGGCACCACCGGGGATGCAGTGCAGTGAGTCCAGAGAGTGCACTGGTACGATTGGGGATGCACTGCAGTGAGTCCAGAGAGTGCACTGGCACCACTTGGGTTGCAATGCAGTGAGTCCAGAGAGTGCACTGGCACCACTGGGGATGCAGTGCAGTGAGTCCAGAGAGTGCACTGGCACCACTGGGGATGCAGTGCAGTGAGTCCAGAGAGTGCACTGGCACCACTGGGAGATGAACCCCGCCGAGTCCAGAGAGTGCACTGGCACCACTGGGGATGCACCCCGGCAAGTCCAGAGAGTGCACTGGCACCACTGTGTATGCAGTGCAGTGAGTCCAGAGAGTGCACTGGCACCACTGGGGATGCACCCCGGTGAGTCTAGAGAGTGCACTGGCACCACTGGGGATGCACCCCGGCAAGTCCAGAGAGTGCACTTGCACCACTGGGGATGCAGTGCAGTGAGTCCAGAGAGTGCACTGGCACCACTGGGGATGCAGTGCAGTGAGTCCAGAGAGTGCACTGGCACCATTGGGGATGCACTGCCGTGAGTCCAGAGAGTGCACTGGCACCACTGGGGATGCAGTGCAGTGAGTCCAGAGTAAGCACTGGCACCACTGGGGATGCACTGCAGTGAGTCCAGAGAGTGCACTGGCACCACTAGGGATGCAGTGCAATGAGTCCAGAGGGTGCACTGGCACCACTGGGGATGCAGTGCCGTGAGTCCAGAGAGGGCACTGGCACCACTGGGGATGCAGTGCAGTGAGTCCAGAGAGTGCACTGGCACCACCGGGGATGCAGTGCCGTGAGTCCAGGGAGTGCACTGGCACCACTGGTGATGCACTGCAGTGAGACCAGAGAGTGCAGTGGCACCACTGGGGATGCACTGCAGTGAGACCAGAGATTGAACTGGTACGATTGGGGATGCACTGCAGTGAGTCCAGAGAGTGCACTGGCACCACTGGGGATGCAGTGCAGTGTGTCCAGAGAGTGCACTGGGAAAACTGGGGATGCAGTGCAGTGAGTCCAGAGAGTGCACTGGCACCACCGGGGATGCAGTGCAGTGAGTCCAGAGAGTGCACTGGCACCACTGGGGATGCAGTGCAGTGAGTCCAGAGAGTGCACTGGCACCACTGGGGATGCAGTGCAGTGAGTCCAGAGAGTGCACTGGCACCACTGGGGATGCAGTGCAGTGAGTCCAGAGAGTGTACTGGCACCACTGGGGATGCAGTGCAGTGAGTCCAGAGAGTGCACTGGCACCACTGGGGATGCAGTGCGGTGAGTCCAGAGAGTGCACTGGCACCACTGGGGATGCAGTGCAGTGAGTCCAGAGAGGTCACTGTCACCACTGGGGATGCAGTGCAGTGAGTCCAGCGAATGCAATGGCACCACTGGGGATGCACCCTGGTGAGTCCAGAGAGTGCGCTGGCACCACTGGGGATGCACCCCGGCAAGTCCAGAGAGTGCAGTGGCACCACTGGGGATGCAGTGCAGTGAGTCCGGAGAGTGCACTGGCACTACTGGGGATGCAGTGCAGTGAGTCCAGAGAGTGCACTGGCACCACTGGGGATGCAGTGCAGTGAGTCCAGAGAGTGCACTGGCACCACTGGGGATGCAGTGCAGTGAGCTCAGAGAGTGCACTGGCACCACTGGGGATGCAGTGCAGTGAGTCCAGAGAGTGTACTGGAACCACTGGGGATGCACCCCGGCAAGTCCAGAGAGTGCACTGTCACCACTGGGGATGCAGTGCAGTGAGTCCAGAGAGTGCACTGGCACCACTGGGGATGCAGTGCAGTGAGTCCAGAGAGTGCACTGGCACCACTGGGGATGTAGTGCAGTGAGTCCAGAGAGTGCACTGGCACCACTGGGGATGCAGTGCAATGAGTCCAGAGAGTGCACTGGCACCACTGGGGATGTAGTGCAGTGAGTCCACAGAGGGCATTTCACCACTGGGGATGCAGTGCAGTGAGTCCAGAGAATGCCCCGGCACCACTGGGGATGCAGTGCAGTGAGTCCAGAGAGTCCACTGGCACCACTGGGGATGCAGTGCAGTGAGTCCAGAGAGTGCACTGGCACCACTGGGGATGCAGTGCAGTGAGTCCAGAGAGGTCACTGGCACCACTGGGGATGCAGTGCAGTGAGTCCAGAGAGTGTACTGGCACCACTGGGGATGCAGTGCAGTGAGTCCAGAGAGTGCACTGGCACCACTGGGGATGCAGTGCGGTGAGTCCAGAGAGTGCACTGGCACCACTGGGGATGCAGTGCAGTGAGTCCAGAGAGGTCACTGTCACCACTGGGTATGCAGTGCAGTGAGTCCAGAGAGTGCACTGGCACCACTGGGGATGCACCCTGGAGAGTCCAGAGAGTGCGCTGGCACCACTGGGGATGCACCCCGGCAAGTCCAGAGAGTGCACTGTCACCACTGGGGATGCAGTGCAGTGAGTCCAGAGAGTGCACTGGCACCACTGGGGATGCACTGCAGTAGGTCCAGAGAGTGCACTGGCACCACTGGGGATGTAGTGCAGTGAGTCCAGAGAGTGCACTGGCACCACTGGGGATGCAGTGCAGTGAGTCCAGAGAGTGCACTGGCACCACTGGGGATGCAGTGCAGTGAGTCCAGAGAGGGCACTGGCACCACCGGGGATGCAGTGCAGTGAGTCCAGAGAGTGCACTGGCACCACCGGGGATGCAGTGCCGTGAGTCCAGAGAGTGCACTGGCACCACTGGGGATGCACTGCAGTGAGTCCAGAGAGTGCAGTGGCACCACTGGGGATGCACTGCAGTGAGACCAGAGATTGAATTGGTACGATTGGTGATGCACTGCAGTGAGTCCAGAGAGTGCACTGGCACCACTGGGGATGCACTGCAGTGTGTCCAGAGAGTGCACTGGGAAAACTGGGGATGCAGTGCAGTGACTCAAGAGAGTGCACTGGCACCACTGGGGATGCAGTGCAGTGAGTCCAGAGAGTTCACTGGCACCACTGGGGATGCAGTGCAGTGAGTCCAGAGAGTGCACTGGCACCACTGGGGATGTAGTGCAGTGAGTCCACAGAGGGCACTTTCACCACTGGGGATGCAGTGCAGTGAGTCCAGAGAATGCCCCGGCACCACTGGGGATGCAGTGCAGTGAGTCCAGAGAGTCCACTGGCACCACTGGGGATGCAGTGCAGTGAGTCCAGAGAGTGCACTGGCACCACTGGGGATGCAGTGCAGTGAGTCCAGAGAGTGCACTGGCACCACTGGGGGTGCAGTGCAGTGAGTCCAGAGAGTGTACTTGCACCACTGGGGATGCAGTGCAGGGAGTCCAGAGAGTGCACTGGCACCACCGGGGATGCAGTGCGGTGAGTCCAGAGAGTGCACTGGCACCACTGGGGATGCAGTGCAGTGAGTCCAGAGAGGTCACTGGCACCACTGGGGATGCAGTGCAGTGAGTCCAGAGAGTGCACTGGCACCACCGGGGATGCAGTGCGGTGAGTCCAGAGAGTGCACTGGCACCACTGGGGATGCAGTGCAGTGAGTCCAGAGAGGTCACTGGCACCACTGGGGATGCAGTGCAGTGAGTCCAGAGAGTGCACTGGCACCACTGGGGATGCACCCTGGTGAGTCCAGAGAGTGCGCTGGCACCACTGGGGATGCAGTGCAGTGAGTCCAAAGAGTGCACTGGCACCATTGGGGATGCAGTGCAGTGAGTCCAGAGAGTGCACTGACACCACTGGGGATGCAGTGCAGTGAGTCCAGAGAGTGCACTGGCACCACTGGGGATGCAGTGCAGTGAGTCCAGAGAGTGCCTTGGCACCACTGGGGATGCAGTGCAGTGAGTCCAGAGAGTGTACTGGCACCACTGGGGATGCAGTGCAGTGAGTCCAGAGAGTGCACTGGCACCACTGGGGATGCACTGCAATGAGTCCAGAGAGTGCACTGGCACCACTGGGGATGCAGTGCGGTGAGTCCAGAGAGTGCACTGGCACCACTGGGGATGCAGTGCAGTGAGTCCAGAGAGGTCACTGGCACCACTGGGGATGCAGTGCAGTGAGTCCAGAGAGGGCACTGGCACCACAGGCTATGCACCCCAGTGAGTCCAGAGAGTGCACTGGCACCACTGGGGATGCACCCCGGCAAGTCCAGAGAGTGCACTGTCACCACTGGGGATGCAGTGCAGTGAGTCCACAGAGGGCACTGGCACCACTGGGGATGCACTGCAGTGAGTCCAGAGAGTGCACTGGCACCACTGGGGATGCAGTGCAGTGAGTCCAGAGAGTGCACTGGCACCACTGGGGATGCAGTGCAGTGAGTCCAGAGAGTGCACTGGCACCACTGGGGATGCAGTGCAATGAGTCCAGAGAGTGCACTGGCACCACTGGGGATGCACTGCAGTTAGACCAGAGATTGCAGTGGCACCACTGGGGATGCAGTGCAGTGAGTCCAGAGAGTGCACTGGTACGATTGGGGATGCACCCCGGTGAGTCCAGAGAGTGCACTGGCACCACTGGGGATGCAATGCAGTGAGTCCAGAGAGGTCACTGGCACCACTGGGGATGCAGTGCAGTGAGTCCAGAGAGTGCACTGGCACCACTGGGGATGCAGTGCAGTGAGTCCAGAGAGGTCACTGGCACCACTGGGGATGCAGTGCAGTGAGTCCAGAGAGTGCACTGGCACCTCTGGGGATGCACCCCGGTGAGTCCAGAGAGTGCACTGGCACTACTGCGGATGCACCCCGGCAAGTCCAGAGAGTGCACTGTCACCACTGGGGATGCAGTGCAGTGAGTCCAGAGAGTGCACTGGCACCACTGGGGATGCAGTGCAGTGAGTCCAGAGAGTGCACTGGCACCACTGGGGATGCAGTGCAGTGAGTCCAGAGAGTGCACTGGCACCACTGGGGATGCAGTGCAGTGAGTCCAGAGAGTGCACTGGCACCACTGGGGATGCAGTGCAGTGAGTCCAGAGAGTGCACTGGCACCACTGGGGATGCAGTGCAGTGACTCAAGAGAGTGCACTGGCACCACTGGGGATGCAGTGCAGTGAGTCCAGAGAGTTCACTGGCACCACTGGGGATGCAGTGCAGTGAGTCCAGAGAGTGCACTGGCACCACTGGGGATGTAGTGCAGTGAGTCCACAGAGGGCACTTTCACCACTGGGGATGCAGTGCAGTGAGTCCAGAGAATGCCCCGGCACCACTGGGGATGCAGTGCAGTGAGTCCAGAGAGTCCACTGGCACCACTGGGGATGCAGTGCAGTGAGTCCAGAGAGTGCACTGGCACCACTGGGGATGCAGTGCAGTGAGTCCAGAGAGTGCACTGGCACCACTGGGGGTGCAGTGCAGTGAGTCCAGAGAGTGTACTTGCACCACTGGGGATGCAGTGCAGGGAGTCCAGAGAGTGCACTGGCACCACCGGGGATGCAGTGCGGTGAGTCCAGAGAGTGCACTGGCACCACTGGGGATGCAGTGCAGTGAGTCCAGAGAGGTCACTGGCACCACTGGGGATGCAGTGCAGTGAGTCCAGAGAGTGCACTGGCACCACCGGGGATGCAGTGCGGTGAGTCCAGAGAGTGCACTGGCACCACTGGGGATGCAGTGCAGTGAGTCCAGAGAGGTCACTGGCACCACTGGGGATGCAGTGCAGTGAGTCCAGAGAGTGCACTGGCACCACTGGGGATGCACCCTGGTGAGTCCAGAGAGTGCGCTGGCACCACTGGGGATGCAGTGCAGTGAGTCCAAAGAGTGCACTGGCACCATTGGGGATGCAGTGCAGTGAGTCCAGAGAGTGCACTGACACCACTGGGGATGCAGTGCAGTGAGTCCAGAGAGTGCACTGGCACCACTGGGGATGCAGTGCAGTGAGTCCAGAGAGTGCCTTGGCACCACTGGGGATGCAGTGCAGTGAGTCCAGAGAGTGTACTGGCACCACTGGGGATGCAGTGCAGTGAGTCCAGAGAGTGCACTGGCACCACTGGGGATGCACTGCAATGAGTCCAGAGAGTGCACTGGCACCACTGGGGATGCAGTGCGGTGAGTCCAGAGAGTGCACTGGCACCACTGGGGATGCAGTGCAGTGAGTCCAGAGAGGTCACTGGCACCACTGGGGATGCAGTGCAGTGAGTCCAGAGAGGGCACTGGCACCACAGGCTATGCACCCCAGTGAGTCCAGAGAGTGCACTGGCACCACTGGGGATGCACCCCGGCAAGTCCAGAGAGTGCACTGTCACCACTGGGGATGCAGTGCAGTGAGTCCACAGAGGGCACTGGCACCACTGGGGATGCACTGCAGTGAGTCCAGAGAGTGCACTGGCACCACTGGGGATGCAGTGCAGTGAGTCCAGAGAGTGCACTGGCACCACTGGGGATGCAGTGCAGTGAGTCCAGAGAGTGCACTGGCACCACTGGGGATGCAGTGCAATGAGTCCAGAGAGTGCACTGGCACCACTGGGGATGCACTGCAGTTAGACCAGAGATTGCAGTGGCACCCCTGGGGATGCAGTGCAGTGAGTCCAGAGAGTGCACTGGTACGATTGGGGATGCACCCCGGTGAGTCCAGAGAGTGCACTGGCACCACTGGGGATGCAATGCAGTGAGTCCAGAGAGGTCACTGGCACCACTGGGGATGCAGTGCAGTGAGTCCAGAGAGTGCACTGGCACCACTGGGGATGCAGTGCAGTGAGTCCAGAGAGGTCACTGGCACCACTGGGGATGCAGTGCAGTGAGTCCAGAGAGTGCACTGGCACCTCTGGGGATGCACCCCGGTGAGTCCAGAGAGTGCACTGGCACTACTGCGGATGCACCCCGGCAAGTCCAGAGAGTGCACTGTCACCACTGGGGATGCAGTGCAGTGAGTCCAGAGAGTGCACTGGCACCACTGGGGATGCAGTGCAGTGAGTCCAGAGAGTGCACTGGCACCACTGGGGATGCAGTGCAGTGAGTCCAGAGAGTGCACTGGCACCACTGGGGATGCAGTGCAGTGAGTCCAGAGAGTGCACTGGCACCACTGGGGATGCACTGCAGTGATTCAAGAGAGTGCACTGGCACCACTGGGGATGCAGTGCAGTGAGTCCAGAGAGTGCACTGGCACCACTGGGGATGCAGTGCAGTGAGTCCAGAGAGGTCACTGGCACCACTGGGGATGCAGCGCAGTGAGTCCAGAGAGTGCACTGGCACCACTGGGGATGCAGCGCAGTGAGTCCAGAGAGTGCACTGGCACCACTGGTGATGCAGCGCAGTGAGTCCAGAGAGGTCACTGGCACCACTGGGGATGCAGTGCAGTGAGTCCAGAGAGTGCACTGGCACCACTGGGGATGCACTGCAGTGAGTCCAGAGAGTGCACTGGCACCACTGGGGATGCACTGCAGTGAGTCCAGATGTTAGCGTAGCAACCACATAATCACCAAGTGATTATATGAAGGTGCTTTATTCAGCGCTGGAAGCCGGGGCAGGTGCCCAAATCTGGCTTCAAGTCCCGTTACTTCCCAGCCGTTATTTATACATACAATATTGCGTCAGGTATACATATTCATTACAGGTTGCAACAGCAGCCTCGCTTTACATTCTAATTAGCTCCCCTCCCCTTTGCACATGCGTGGCGCACTCTGGTGGTCGTCCAGGTGGTCGTCCAGATGAAGTAAGGAGTCTTCCTCTCCGCTAAACTTTTCACCTTTCTTACTCGACGCATGCTCCCTCCGCTTCTTGGTTCTGCTTCAACTCATTTCATCATTTCCAGGCCCTTATCCAAGGTCAGGTTGTACCTGTTCCCTCCCAGGGTTCCCCTTCAATGATTCTTTTGATTGTTCAATGTACTCCCTAAGTTTCCAGTATACATAGATTAATTGATAATGTAAGTACATTTGGCAATGCTTAATTCTACTGTAGGTCCCATTACCTAAGAGACATTAGTAAAACATCCATTCGATTCTCCCCAACACTAACATTCCCCCCCTTTGAAAATACTTCACTCATACCAAGAGCAAGTATTTTCATTACTGTTAGGTTGAATCAGGTTAGTAGAGGTTAGTGAGTATAACTTGATATAGAGATTAGTAAGTATAATCTGAACGCATCTTCGTTAGTCTACTATCTTATTGATTCCTCTATGCCTGCTTGTTAACGCTAGTACTATAGGATGGGGGTGGAGTAAGTGGGATAGGGTGTTCTGGGTGATTCCCAGTAACCTACTAACCTCCTTGACCACGTTGGCAATGAAATGTGGTCCCCTGTCTGAAGAAATACCCAACGGTACACCAAATCTAGGGATTATTTCCCGTAGTAACCATTTTACCGTTTCCTTTGCTTAGTTGGTGTGACAGGGAAGGGCCTCTGGCCATCCTGAAAAAGTATCAACCCCTACCAATCGGTATTTATAACCTCTTGCTTTAGGCAGTTCCACGAAGTCTATTTGCCAGTAATCTCCAGGCTCTATTTTAGCTCTAGTTCTTCCCATCTCAGCATGTTTCCTTGCTACCGGATTATTCTTTAAGCAAAGCTCGCATTTTGACATTACTGACTTTGCCATTGTTAACATGTGTACCGAGATGACACCTCGTTTCAAATAGGTCACCATTGCTTCTGCACCCCAGTGACATTCATTATGTTTTATTTGTAAGATTTCTCGCACTATTATAGGAGGTACTATGAGTTGTCCTGTCGTAGTCACATACCACCCCTCAGGATTCTTCTGGGCCTTCATCAAATTTGCAAGTCTCTCATCTTCCGCTGAATACTTTGGGTCTTTAGGTAATTTAAAACAAGAGAGGCCTACCTTCGATGGAATTAGAGCCATTACTTTCCATACTTCACGTGCAACCTTCCGGGCCGTCAAATCCGCCAGTCTGTTACCTTCTGCAATCTCTGACACCCCTCCTTGATGAGCTTTACAATGCATTATGGCCACCTGTTGGGGTTTCTGTACAGCTGTTATTAATTTCAATATTTCTTCCTGGTATTTTATATTAGTCCCTTGTGAGGATAGCATTCCCCTTTCTTTCCATAATGCCCCATGTACGTGGACTACCCCGAATGCATATTTTGAATCTGTCCAAATATTCACGTTCTTACCCTCGCTTAGTTCCAGGGCTCGTGTCAGGGCGACTATTTCTGCTCGTTGGGCTGAAGTCCCCGGAGGTAGGGAATTTGCCTCAATCACTACCTTTGATGTAGTTGCCGCGTATCCTGCATAACGAGTCCCATTTTCCACAAAGCTGCTTCCATCCGTGAAAAGTTCCCAATCCGGTCTCCCCCGAGGCTGATCCTTTAAGTCTGTTCTGCTGGCATAGGTATGTTCGATGATCTCCACGCAATCATGACTGAGGTCTCCTTCCTCCGTAGTTGTTCCTAGAAACACTGCTGGGTTCAATAAGTTAGTAGTTCTTAAGATTACATCATCTTGCTCAGTTAGTATAGCTTGATATTTCATCATTCGGCTGGGCCATAGCCAATGGCCCCCCTTTTGCTCCAATACCGTAGTCACCATATGTGGCACGAACACTCAATTTGCTTCCCTAATGTGAGCTTCCTGGCTTCCTGTATTAAAAGGACTGTGGCTGCCACGGCCCTTAAACACGAGGGCCATCCAGCGCTTACTGCATCCAATTGTTTAGAAAAATACCCCACAGGTCTTTTCCAGCTCCCAAGTCGCTGGGTCAGTACTCCTAATGCCAATCGTTGTCTCTCATGCACAAACAGCTGGCAAGTCCTTTGATAAGTCCGGGGCATGGCATTCTGTACCCCGACTTGTACCCAATCTTGATATCTCTTCAGCCTCCTTATTCCATCCCCTGTGTTATAATCCCATTGGGGATCCTCGGTGGGGAAGTTTTGATCTAGATTTCCAAGCACTAATCCATTACGTATATCTTCTCGGGCTCTCTCTCTGGCTGCCCGCAATACCATGTCTTTTTCTGTCGAGTCCATCAAAGTATCCAGGATCACCTGGAGATCATCCCAATCGGGATTTTGGGTTTTAATTATCATTTTCATTACCCTAGCTACTTTATCTGGGTTTTCCCTGTAGGTGCCGGCTGCTTGTTTCCATATCATTAAGTCCCCAGCTGAAAAAGGCACCTTAACATATACCGGTCCTTCTGTCCCCACTCCTTGCCTGAGGGGAGCGATTATTTTCCCTCCCTGTTCATTTATAGTTTCTCCTGCCCTTCGCTGTTGCCGGGTCCTATGTGACACAGGGGAGACTAAAGTCGGGGATTCTCCATCACTACTGCTATCTTCCTTTTCTCTTTTCCCTCCCTGTCCTGGCTCTTCCGGCGGAGCCGACGGCGCAACTTCCAAATCAATATTTCCATTATTCATTTCCCCATAATACTTATTATTCTCTATTGCCTGATGCTGTATACAGTGTCCCTCCTTAGTACATGCACAACAACGTTCCTCAGTTGAAACCTCAAGCACCATTATTCCACAAGCATGCTGCCATTCAGGCTTTCGGCGCAAATAAAAGAATAATTCCACATACGGCAGTTCATCATATTTTCCTTCCCGCTTACAGAATAGCATCAATTGTAAAATTGTATTATATTGCAATGTTCCATTCTCAGGCCAAGTTTCTTGGTCCTCTAGTTTATACTGTGGCCACCAAATATTACAATAATCAATCAGCTTTCCTTTCCGCATTTCTTGACCAAAACCTCCCTCTTTCCAGTGTGCTAGCAAACACCCCAGCGGGGATGTCCGCGGGATAGGTACATCTTTTCCCAGAATTCCTTTGATCTTTTTCATTTTGAGCTTATGATACAAACCCAAAAGCTGCCAGAGCAGCAGCACACTTTCCCAGAAGCTGCCGGAGCAGCAGTACACTCTCCCAAAAGCTGCCGGAGCAGCAGCGTGCTCTCCCAGAAGCTGCCGGAGCAGCAGCACGCTTTCCCAAAAGCTGCCGGAGCAGCAGCGTGCTCTCCCAAAAGCTGCCGGAGCAGCAGCACGCTTTCCCAAAAGCTGCCGGAGCAGCAGCGTGCTCTCCCAAAAGCTGCCGGAGCAGCAGCACGCTTTCCCAAAAGCTGCCGGAGCAGCAGCACACTCTCCCAAAAGCTGCCGGAGCAGCAGCGTGCTCTCCCAGAAGCTGCCGGAGCAGCAGCACGCTTTCCCAAAAGCTGCCGGAGCAGCAGCGTGCTCTCCCAAAAGCTGCCGGAGCAGCAGCACGCTTTCCCAAAAGCTGCCGGAGCAGCAGCGTGCTCTCCCAAAAGCTGCCGGAGCAGCAGCACGCTTTCCCAGAAGCTGCCGGAGCAGCAGCACACTTTCCCAGAAGCTGCCGGAGCAGCAGTACACTCTCCCAAAAGCTGCCGGAGCAGCAGCGTGCTCTCCCAAAAGTTGCCGGAGCAGCAGCATGCTTTCCCAAAAGCTGCCGGAGCAGCAGCGTGCTCTCCCAGAAGCTGCCGGAGCAGCAGCACGCTTTCACAAAAGCTGCCGGAGCAGCAGCACGCTTTCCCAGAAGCTGCCGGAGCAGCAGCGTGCTTACTACATACCAATAATACCAAGTGCTGACCCTTCAGCACAAACCAATACAATTACCAATACCAAACCACCAATGCCGAACCTGCAGAGCTTTCGCTCTGTCTAACGGACGGCGCCTAGGCTTACCCCGGGAGCTCCCTGCCCAACCGAGCGTGGCTTTCGCCACGTCTGACCGGCAGGCTTTCCCAACCAAATTGGTACCGAATACCCAAAGTTGAAAGCACCTTTGCTTACCACTCCAGTGGTACGTCGTGAGCAGCGGAGGTCGGTCGTGGTCGACTGCTCCCCGAGAATCCCTCGGTGCCGGCTGGAGCGAAACCGAGACACGAGCCGCCTCAGCAGTGCCCACGCTGTCCCACCTGGGTCACCAAAATGTTAGCGTAGCAACCACATAACCACCAAGTGATTATATGAAGGTGCTTTATTCAGCGCTGGAAGCTGGGGCAGGTGCCCAAATCTGGCTTCAAGTCCCGTTACTTCCCAGCCGTTATTTATACATACAATATTGCGTCAGGTATACATATTCATTACAGGTTGCAACAGCAGCCTCGCTTTTCATTCTAATTAGCTCCCCTCCCCTTTGCACATGCGTGGCGCACTCTGGTGGTCGTCCAGGTGGTCGTCCAGATGAAGTAAGGAGTCTTCCTCTCCGCTAAACTTTTCACCTTTCTTACTCGACGCATGCTCCCTCCGCTTCTTGGTTCTGCTTCAGCTCATTTCATCATTTCCAGGCCCTTATCCAAGGTCAGGTTGCACCTGTTCCCTCCCAGGGTTCCCTTTCAATGATTCTTTTGATTGTTCAATGTACTCCCTAAGTATCCAGTATACATAGATTAATTGATAATGTAAGTACATTTGGCAATGCTTAATTACACTGTAGGTCCCATTACGTAAGAGACATTACATCCATTCGATTCTCCCCAACACTAACACAGAGACTGCACTGGCACCACTGGGGATGCAGTGCAGTGAGTCCAGAGAGGGCACTGGCACCACTGGGGATGCAGTGCAGTGAGTCCAGAGAGTGCACTGGCACCACTGGCGATGCACTGCAGTGAGTCCAGAGAGTGCACTGGCACCACTGGGGATGCAGTGCAGTGAGTCCAGAGAGTGCACTGGCACCACTGGGGATGCAGCGCAGTGAGTCCAGAGAGTGCACTGGCACCACTGGGGATGCAGCGCAGTGAGTCCAGAGAGTGCACTGGTACCACTGCGGATGCACTGCAGTGAGTCCAGAGAGTGCACTGGCACCACTGGGGATGCAGTGCAGTGAGTCCAGAGAGTGCACTGGCACCTTGGGGATGCAGTGCAATGAGTCCAGAGAGTGCACTGGCACCACTGGGGATGCACTGCAGTGAGTCCAGACATTGCAGTGGCACCACAGGGGATGCAGTGCAGTGACTCAAGAGAGTGCACTGGTACGATTGGGGATGCACTGCAGTGAGTCCAGAGAGTGCACTGGCACCACTTGGGATGCAATGCAGTGACTCAAGAGAGTGCACTGGCACCACTGGGGATGCAGTGCAGTGAGTCCAGAGAGTGCACTGGCACCACTTGGGATGCACTGCAGTGAGTCCAGAGAGTGCACTGGCACCACCGGGGATGCAGTGCAGTGAGTCCAGACAGTGCACTGGCACCACTGGGGATGTAGTGCAGTGAGTCCACAGAGGGCACTTTCACCACTGGGGAAGCAGTGCAATGAGTCCAGAGAATGCCCCGGCACCACTGGGGATGCAGTGCAGTGAGTCCAGAGAGTCCACTGGCACCACTGGGGATGCAGTGCAGTGAGTCCAGAGAGTGCACTGGCACCACTGGGGATGCAGTGCAGTGAGCTCAGAGAGTGCACTGGCACCACTGGGGATGCAGTGCAGTGAGTCCAGAGAGTGTACTGGCACCACTGGGGATGCAGTGCAGTGAGTCCAGAGAGTGCACTGGCACCACTGGGGATGCAGTGCGGTGAGTCCAGAGAGTGCACTGGCACCACTGGGGATGCAGTGCAGTGAGTCCAGAGAGGTCACTGGCACCACTGGGGATGCAGTGCAGTGAGTCCAGAGAGTGCACTGGCACCACTGGGGATGCACCCTGGTGAGTCCAGAGAGTGCGCTGGCACCACTGGGGATGCACCCCGGCAAGTCCAGAGAGTGCACTGGCACCACTGGGGATGCAGTGCAGTGAGTCCGGAGAGTGCCCCGGCACCACTGGGGATGCAGTGCAGTGAGTCCAGAGAGTGCAGTGGCACCACAGGGGATGCAGTGCAGTGAGTCCAAAGAGTGCACTGGCACCATTGGGGATGCAGTGCAGTGAGTCCAGAGAGTGCACTGGCACCACTGGGGATGCAGTGCAGTGAGTCCACAGAGTGCACTGGCACCACTGGGGATGCAGTGCAGTGAGCTCAGAGAGTGCACTGGCACCACTGGGGATGCAGTGCAGTGAGCCCAGAGAGTGTACTGGCACCACTGGGGATGCAGTGCAGTGAGTCCAGAGAGTGCACTGGCACCACTGGGGATGCACTGCAATGAGTCCAGAGAGTGCACTGGCACCACTGGGGATGCAGTGCAGTGAGTCCAGAGAGGTCACTGGCACCACTGGGGATGCAGTGCAGTGAGTCCAGAGAGGTCACTGGCACCACTGGGGATGCAGTGCAGTGAGTCCAGAGAGTGCACTGGCACCACTGGGGATGCACCCCGGCAAGTCCAGAGAGTGCACTGGCACCACTGGGGATGCAGTGCAGTGAGTCCAGAGAGTGCACTGGCACCACTGGGGATGCAGTGCAGTGAGTCCAGAGAGTGCACTGGCACCACTGGGTATGCAGTGCTGTGAGTCCAGAGAGTGCACTGGCACCACTGGGGATGCAGTGCAGTGTGTCCAGAGAGTGCACTGGCACCACTGGGGATGCTGTACAGTGAGTCCAGAGAGTGCACTGGCACCACTGGGGATGCAGTGCAGTGAGTAAAGAGAGTACAGTGGCACCACTGGGGATGCAGTGCAGTGAGTCCAGAGAGTGCCCTGGCACCACTGGGAATGCAGTGAGTCCACAGAGTTCACTGGCACCACTGGGGATGCACTGCAGTGAGTCCAGAGAGTGCACTGGCACCACTGGGGATGCACCCCGGCAAGTCCAGAGAGTGCACTCGCATTACAGGGGATGCAGTGCAGTGAGTCCAGAGAGTGCACTGGCACCACTGGGGATGCACTGCAGTGAGTGCAGAGAGTGCACTGGCACCACTGGGGATGCACTGCAGTGAGTCCAGAGAGTGCACTGGCACCACTGGGTATGCAGTGCAGTGAGTCCAGAGAGTGCACTGGCACCACTGGGGATGCAGTGCAGTGAGTCCAGAGAGTGCACTGGCACGACTGGGGATGCAGTACAGTGAGTCCAGAGAGTGCACTGGCACCACTGGGGATGCAGTGCAGTGAGTAAAGAGAGTGCACTGGCACCACTGTGGATGCAGTGCAGTGAGTCCAGAGAGTGCACTGGCACCACTGGGGATGGACTGCAGTGAGTCCAGAGAGTGCACTGGCACCACTGGGGATGCAGTGCAGTGAGTCCAGAGAGTGCACTGGCACCACTGGGGATGCAGTGCAGTGAGTCCAGAGAGTGCACTGGCACCACTGGGGATGCACTGCAGTGAGTCCAGAGAGTGCACTGGCACCACTGGGATGCAGCGCAGTGAGTCCAGAGAGT
The DNA here is from genome assembly GCF_964034855.1 of Anser brachyrhynchus. Classification (NCBI taxonomy): domain Eukaryota; kingdom Metazoa; phylum Chordata; class Aves; order Anseriformes; family Anatidae; genus Anser; species Anser brachyrhynchus. The sequence goes on along the minus strand of NW_027663840.1, from coordinate 90,568 downwards.
GCACTGGCACCACTGGGGATGCACTGCAGTGAGTCCAGAGAGTGCACTGGCACCACTGGGATGCAGTGCACTGAGTCCACAGAGTGCACTGGCACCACAGGGAATGCAGTTCAGTGAGTCCAGAGAGTGCACTGGCACCACTGGGGATGCAGTGCCGTGAGTGCAGAGAGTGCACTGGCACCGCTGCGGTTGCACCCCGGTGTTTTCAGAGAGTGCAGTGGCACCACTGGGGATGCAGTGCAGTGAGTCCAGAGAGTGCACTGGCACCACGGGGGATGCAGTGCAGTGAGTCCAGAGAGTGCACTGTCACCACTGGGGATGCAGTGCAGTGAGTCCAGAGAGTGCACTGGCACCACTGGGGATGCAGTGCAGTGAGTCCAGAGAGTGCACTGGCACCACTGGGGATGCAGTGCAGTGAGTCCAGAGAGTGCACTGGCACCACTGGTGATGCACTGCAGTGAGTCCAGAGAGTGCACTGGCACCACTGGGATGCAGCGCAGTGAGTCCAGAGAGTGCACTGGCACCACTGGGGATGCACTGCAGTGAGTCCAGAGAGTGCACTGGCACCACTGGGATGCAGTGCACTGAGTCCACAGAGTGCACTGGCACCACAGGGGATACACTGCAGTGAGTCCAGAGAGTGCACTGGCACCACTGGGGATGCAGTGCCGTGAGTGCAGAGAGTGCACTGGCACCGCTGCGGTTGCACCCCGGTGTTTTCAGAGAGTGCAGTGGCACCACTGGGGATGCAGTGCAGTGAGTCCAGAGAGTCCACTGGCACCACGGGGGATGCAGTGCAGTGAGTCCAGAGAGTGCACTGTCACCACTGGGGATGCAGTGCAGTGAGTCCAGAGAGTGCACTGGCACCACTGGAAATGCACTGCAGTGAGTCCAGAGAGTGCACTGGCACCACTGGGGATGCAGTGCAGTGAGTCCAGAGAGTGCACTGGCACCACTGGAAATGCACTGCAGTGAGTCCAGAGAGTGCACTGGCACAACTGGGGAAGCAGTGCAGTGAGTCCAGAGACTACACTGGCACCACTGGAAATGCACTGCAGTGAGTCCAGAGAGTGCACTGGCACCACTGGGGATGCAGTGCAGTGAGTCCAGAGAGTGCAGAGGCACCATTGGGGATGCAGTGCAGTGAGTCCAGAGAGTGCACTGGCACCACTGGTGATGCAGTGCAGTGAGTTAAGAGAGTACACTGGCGCCACTGTGGATGCACTGCAGTGAGTCCAGAGAGTGCACTGGCACCACTGGTGATGCAGTGCAATGAGTCCAGAGAGCCACTGGCACCACTGGGGATGCAGTGCATTTAGTCCAGAGAGTGAACTGGCGCCGCTGGGGATGCAGTGCACTGAGTCCAGAGAGGGCACTGTCATCAATGGGGATGCAGTGCAGTGAGTCCAGAGAGTGCACTGGCACCACTGGGGATGCAGTGCAGTGAGTGCAGAGAGTGCACTGGCACAAAAGGGGATGCAGTGCAGTGAGTCCAGAGAGTGTACTGGCACCACTGGGGATGCAGTGCAGTGAGTCCAGAGAGTGCACTGGCACCACTGGGGATGCACTGCAGTGAGTCCAGAGAGTGCACTGGCATCACTGGTTTTGTAGTGCACTGAGTCCACAGAGGGCAACGGCACCACTGGGGATGCAGTGTAGTGAGTCCAGAGAGTACAGTGGCACCACTGGGGATGCAGTGCAGTGAGTCCAAAGAGTGCACTTGCACCATTGGGGATGCACTGCAGTGAGTCCAGAGACTTCACAGGCACCACTGGGGATGCAGTGCATTTAGTCCAGAGAGTGCCCTGGCACCACTGGGAATGCAGTGAGTCCAGAGAGTGCACTGGCACCACTGGGGATGCACTGCAGTGAGTCCAGAGAGTGCACTTGCACCACTGGGGATGCACCCCGGCAAGTCCAGAGAGTGCACTGGCACCACTGGAGATGCAGTGCAGTGAGTCCAGAGAGTGCACTGGCACCACTGGGGTTGCACTGCAGTGAGTGCAGAGAGTGCACTGGCACCACTGGGGATGCAGTGCAGTGAGTCCAGAGAGTGCACTGGCACCACTGGTTATGCAGTGCAGTGAGTCCAGAGAGTGCACTGGCACCACTGGGGATGCAGTGCAGTGAGTCCAGAGAGTGCACTGGCACCACTGGGGATGCAGTACAGTGAGTCCAGAGAGTGCACTGGCACCACTGGGGATGCAGTGCAGTGAGTAAAGAGAGTGCACTGGCACCACTGGGGATGCAGCGCAGTGAGTCCAGAGAGTGCACTGGCACCACTGGGGATGCAGCGCAGTGAGTCCAGAGAGTGCACTGGCACCACTGGTGATGCAGCGCAGTGAGTCCAGAGAGGTCACTGGCACCACTGGGGATGCAGTGCAGTGAGTCCAGAGAGTGCACTGGCACCACTGGGGATGCACTGCAGTGAGTCCAGAGAGTGCACTGGCACCACTGGGGATGCACTGCAGTGAGTCCAGAGAGTGCACTGGCACCACTGGGGATGCACTGCAGTGAGTCCAGATGTTAGCGTAGCAACCACATAATCACCAAGTGATTATATGAAGGTGCTTTATTCAGCGCTGGAAGCCGGGGCAGGTGCCCAAATCTGGCTTCAAGTCCCGTTACTTCCCAGCCGTTATTTATACATACAATATTGCGTCAGGTATACATATTCATTACAGGTTGCAACAGCAGCCTCGCTTTTCATTCTAATTAGCTCCCCTCCCCTTTGCACATGCGTGGCGCACTCTGGTGGTCGTCCAGGTGGTCGTCCAGATGAAGTAAGGAGTCTTCCTCTCCGCTAAACTTTTCACCTTTCTTACTCGACGCATGCTCCCTCCGCTTCTTGGTTCTGCTTCAACTCATTTCATCATTTCCAGGCCCTTATCCAAGGTCAGGTTGTACCTGTTCCCTCCCAGGGTTCCCCTTCAATGATTCTTTTGATTGTTCAATGTACTCCCTAAGTTTCCAGTATACATAGATTAATTGATAATGTAAGTACATTTGGCAATGCTTAATTCTACTGTAGGTCCCATTACCTAAGAGACATTAGTAAAACATCCATTCGATTCTCCCCAACACTAACATTCCCCCCCTTTGAAAATACTTCACTCATACCAAGAGCAAGTATTTTCATTACTGTTAGGTTGAATCAGGTTAGTAGAGGTTAGTGAGTATAACTTGATATAGAGATTAGTAAGTATAATCTGAACGCATCTTCGTTAGTCTACTATCTTATTGATTCCTCTATGCCTGCTTGTTAACGCTAGTACTATAGGATGGGGGTGGAGTAAGTGGGATAGGGTGTTCTGGGTGATTCCCAGTAACCTACTAACCTCCTTGACCACGTTGGCAATGAAATGTGGTCCCCTGTCTGAAGAAATACCCAACGGTACACCAAATCTAGGGATTATTTCCCGTAGTAACCATTTTACCGTTTCCTTTGCTTAGTTGGTGTGACAGGGAAGGGCCTCTGGCCATCCTGAAAAAGTATCAACCCCTACCAATCGGTATTTATAACCTCTTGCTTTAGGCAGTTCCACGAAGTCTATTTGCCAGTAATCTCCAGGCTCTATTTTAGCTCTAGTTCTTCCCATCTCAGCATGTTTCCTTGCTACCGGATTATTCTTTAAGCAAAGCTCACATTTTGACATTACTGACTTTGCCATTGTTAACATGTGTACCGAGATGACACCTCGTTTCAAATAGGTCACCATTGCTTCTGCACCCCAGTGACATTCATTATGTTTTATTTGTAAGATTTCTCGCATTATTATAGGAGGTACTATGAGTTGTCCTGTCGTAGTCACATACCACCCGTCAGGATTCTTCTGGGCCTTCATCAAATTTGCAAGTCTCTCATCTTCCGCTGAATACTTTGGGTCTTTAGGTAATTTAAAACAAGAGAGGCCTACCTTCGATGGAATTAGAGCCATTACTTTCCATACTTCACGTGCAACCTTCCGGGCCGTCAAATCCGCCAGTCTGTTACCTTCTGCAATCTCTGACACCCCTCCTTGATGAGCTTTACAATGCATTATGGCCACCTGTTGGGGTTTCTGTACAGCTGTTATTAATTTCAATATTTCTTCCTGGTATTTTATATTAGTCCCTTGTGAGGATAGCATTCCCCTTTCTTTCCATAATGCCCCATGTACGTGGACTACCCCGAATGCATATTTTGAATCTGTCCAAATATTCACGTTCTTACCCTCGCTTAGTTCCAGGGCTCGTGTCAGGGCGACTATTTCTGCTCGTTGGGCTGAAGTCCCCGGAGGTAGGGAATTTGCCTCAATCACTACCTTTGATGTAGTTGCCGCGTATCCTGCATAACGAGTCCCATTTTCCACAAAGCTGCTTCCATCCGTGAAAAGTTCCCAATCCGGTCTCCCCCGAGGCTGATCCTTTAAGTCTGTTCTGCTGGCATAGGTATGTTCGATGATCTCCACGCAATCATGACTGAGGTCTCCTTCCTCCGTAGTTGTTCCTAGAAACACTGCTGGGTTCAATAAGTTAGTAGTTCTTAAGATTACATCATCTTGCTCAGTTAGTATAGCTTGATATTTCATCATTCGGCTGGGCCATAGCCAATGGCCCCCCTTTTGCTCCAATACCGTAGTCACCATATGTGGCACGAACACTCAATTTGCTTCCCTAATGTGAGCTTCCTGGCTTCCTGTATTAAAAGGACTGTGGCTGCCACGGCCCTTAAACACGAGGGCCATCCAGCGCTTACTGCATCCAATTGTTTAGAAAAATACCCCACAGGTCTTTTCCAGCTCCCAAGTCGCTGGGTCAGTACTCCTAATGCCAATCGTTGTCTCTCATGCACAAACAGCTGGCAAGTCCTTTGATAAGTCCGGGGCATGGCATTCTGTACCCCGACTTGTACCCAATCTTGATATCTCTTCAGCCTCCTTATTCCATCCCCTGTGTTATAATCCCATTGGGGATCCTCGGTGGGGAAGTTTTGATCTAGATTTCCAAGCACTAATCCATTACGTATATCTTCTCGGGCTCTCTCTCTGGCTGCCCGCAATACCATGTCTTTTTCTGTCGAGTCCATCAAAGTATCCAGGATCACCTGGAGATCATCCCAATCGGGATTTTGGGTTTTAATTATCATTTTCATTACCCTAGCTACTTTATCTGGGTTTTCCCTGTAGGTGCCGGCTGCTTGTTTCCATATCATTAAATCCCCAGCTGAAAAAGGCACCTTAACATATACCGGTCCTTCTGTCCCCACTCCTTGCCTGAGGGGAGCGATTATTTTCCCTCCCTGTTCATTTATAGTTTCTCCTGCCCTTCGCTGTTGCCGGGTCCTATGTGACACAGGGGAGACTAAAGTCGGGGATTCTCCATCACTACTGCTATCTTCCTTTTCTCTTTTCCCTCCCTGTCCTGGCTCTTCCGGCGGAGCCGACGGCGCAACTTCCAAATCAATATTTCCATTATTCATTTCCCCATAATACTTATTATTCTCTATTGCCTGATGCTGTATACAGTGTCCCTCCTTAGTACATGCACAACAACGTTCCTCAGTTGAAACCTCAAGCACCATTATTCCACAAGCATGCTGCCATTCAGGCTTTCGGCGCAAATAAAAGAATAATTCCACATACGGCAGTTCATCATATTTTCCTTCCCGCTTACAGAATAGCATCAATTGTAAAATTGTATTATATTGCAATGTTCCATTCTCAGGCCAAGTTTCTTGGTCCTCTAGTTTATACTGTGGCCACCAAATATTACAATAATCAATCAGCTTTCCTTTCCGCATTTCTTGACCAAAACCTCCCTCTTTCCAGTGTGCTAGCAAACACCCCAGCGGGGATGTCCGCGGGATAGGTACATCTTTTCCCAGAATTCCTTTGATCTTTTTCATTTTGAGCTTATGATACAAACCCAAAAGCTGCCAGAGCAGCAGCACACTTTCCCAGAAGCTGCCGGAGCAGCAGTACACTCTCCCAAAAGCTGCCGGAGCAGCAGCGTGCTCTCCCAGAAGCTGCCGGAGCAGCAGCACGCTTTCCCAAAAGCTGCCGGAGCAGCAGCGTGCTCTCCCAAAAGCTGCCGGAGCAGCAGCACGCTTTCCCAAAAGCTGCCGGAGCAGCAGCGTGCTCTCCCAAAAGCTGCCGGAGCAGCAGCACGCTTTCCCAAAAGCTGCCGGAGCAGCAGCACACTCTCCCAAAAGCTGCCGGAGCAGCAGCGTGCTCTCCCAGAAGCTGCCGGAGCAGCAGCACGCTTTCCCAAAAGCTGCCGGAGCAGCAGCGTGCTCTCCCAAAAGCTGCCGGAGCAGCAGCACGCTTTCCCAAAAGCTGCCGGAGCAGCAGCGTGCTCTCCCAAAAGCTGCCGGAGCAGCAGCACGCTTTCCCAGAAGCTGCCGGAGCAGCAGCACACTTTCCCAGAAGCTGCCGGAGCAGCAGTACACTCTCCCAAAAGCTGCCGGAGCAGCAGCGTGCTCTCCCAAAAGTTGCCGGAGCAGCAGCATGCTTTCCCAAAAGCTGCCGGAGCAGCAGCGTGCTCTCCCAGAAGCTGCCGGAGCAGCAGCACGCTTTCACAAAAGCTGCCGGAGCAGCAGCACGCTTTCCCAGAAGCTGCCGGAGCAGCAGCGTGCTTACTACATACCAATAATACCAAGTGCTGACCCTTCAGCACAAACCAATACAATTACCAATACCAAACCACCAATGCCGAACCTGCAGAGCTTTCGCTCTGTCTAACGGACGGCGCCTAGGCTTACCCCGGGAGCTCCCTGCCCAACCGAGCGTGGCTTTCGCCACGTCTGACCGGCAGGCTTTCCCAACCAAATTGGTACCGAATACCCAAAGTTGAAAGCACCTTTGCTTACCACTCCAGTGGTACGTCGTGAGCAGCGGAGGTCGGTCGTGGTCGACTGCTCCCCGAGAATCCCTCGGTGCCGGCTGGAGCGAAACCGAGACACGAGCCGCCTCAGCAGTGCCCACGCTGTCCCACCTGGGTCGCCAAAATGTTAGCGTAGCAACCACATAACCACCAAGTGATTATATGAAGGTGCTTTATTCAGCGCTGGAAGCTGGGGCAGGTGCCCAAATCTGGCTTCAAGTCCCGTTACTTCCCAGCCGTTATTTATACATACAATATTGCGTCAGGTATACATATTCATTACAGGTTGCAACAGCAGCCTCGCTTTTCATTCTAATTAGCTCCCCTCCCCTTTGCACATGCGTGGCGCACTCTGGTGGTCGTCCAGGTGGTCGTCCAGATGAAGTAAGGAGTCTTCCTCTCCGCTAAACTTTTCACCTTTCTTACTCGACGCATGCTCCCTCCGCTTCTTGGTTCTGCTTCAGCTCATTTCATCATTTCCAGGCCCTTATCCAAGGTCAGGTTGCACCTGTTCCCTCCCAGGGTTCCCTTTCAATGATTCTTTTGATTGTTCAATGTACTCCCTAAGTATCCAGTATACATAGATTAATTGATAATGTAAGTACATTTGGCAATGCTTAATTACACTGTAGGTCCCATTACGTAAGAGACATTACATCCATTCGATTCTCCCCAACACTAACACAGAGACTGCACTGGCACCACTGGGGATGCAGTGCAGTGAGTCCAGAGAGGGCACTGGCACCACTGGGGATGCAGTGCAGTGAGTCCAGAGAGTGCACTGGCACCACTGGCGATGCACTGCAGTGAGTCCAGAGAGTGCACTGGCACCACTGGGGATGCAGGGCAGTGAGTCCAGAGAGTGCACTGGCACCACTGGGGATGCAGCGCAGTGAGTCCAGAGAGTGCACTGGCACCACTGGGGATGCAGCGCAGTGAGTCCAGAGAGTGCACTGGTACCACTGCGGATGCACTGCAGTGAGTCCAGAGAGTGCACTGGCACCACTGGGGATGCAGTGCAGTGAGTCCAGAGAGTGCACTGGCACCTTGGGGATGCAGTGCAATGAGTCCAGAGAGTGCACTGGCACCACTGGGGATGCACTGCAGTGAGTCCAGACATTGCAGTGGCACCACTGGGGATGCAGTGCAGTGAGTCCAGAGAGTGCACTGGTACGATTGGGGATGCACTGCAGTGAGTCCAGAGAGTGCACTGGCACCACTTGGGATGCAATGCAGTGACTCAAGAGAGTGCACTGGCACCACTGGGGATGCAGTGCAGTGAGTCCAGAGAGTGCACTGGCACCACTTGGGATGCACTGCAGTGAGTCCAGAGAGTGCACTGGCACCACCGGGGATGCAGTGCAGTGAGTCCAGACAGTGCACTGGCACCACTGGGGATGTAGTGCAGTGAGTCCACAGAGGGCACTTTCACCACTGGGGAAGCAGTGCAGTGAGTCCAGAGAATGCCCCGGCACCACTGGGGATGCAGTGCAGTGAGTCCAGAGAGTCCACTGGCACCACTGGGGATGCAGTGCAGTGAGTCCAGAGAGTGCACTGGCACCACTGGGGATGCAGTGCAGTGAGCTCAGAGAGTGCACTGGCACCACTGGGGATGCAGTGCAGTGAGTCCAGAGAGTGTACTGGCACCACTGGGGATGCAGTGCAGTGAGTCCAGAGAGTGCACTGGCACCACTGGGGATGCAGTGCGGTGAGTCCAGAGAGTGCACTGGCACCACTGGGGATGCAGTGCAGTGAGTCCAGAGAGGTCACTGGCACCACTGGGGATGCAGTGCAGTGAGTCCAGAGAGTGCACTGGCACCACTGGGGATGCACCCTGGTGAGTCCAGAGAGTGCGCTGGCACCACTGGGGATGCACCCCGGCAAGTCCAGAGAGTGCACTGGCACCACTGGGGATGCAGTGCAGTGAGTCCGGAGAGTGCCCCGGCACCACTGGGGATGCAGTGCAGTGAGTCCAGAGAGTGCAGTGGCACCACAGGGGATGCAGTGCAGTGAGTCCAAAGAGTGCACTGGCACCATTGGGGATGCAGTGCAGTGAGTCCAGAGAGTGCACTGGCACCACTGGGGATGCAGTGCAGTGAGTCCAGAGAGTGCACTGGCACCACTGGGGATGCAGTGCAGTGAGCTCAGAGAGTGCACTGGCACCACTGGGGATGCAGTGCAGTGAGCCCAGAGAGTGTACTGGCACCACTGGGGATGCAGTGCAGTGAGTCCAGAGAGTGCACTGGCACCACTGGGGATGCACTGCAATGAGTCCAGAGAGTGCACTGGCACCACTGGGGATGCAGTGCAGTGAGTCCAGAGAGGTCACTGGCACCACTGGGGATGCAGTGCAGTGAGTCCAGAGAGGTCACTGGCACCACTGGGGATGCAGTGCAGTGAGTCCAGAGAGTGCACTGGCACCACTGGGGATGCACCCCGGCAAGTCCAGAGAGTGCACTGGCACCACTGGGGATGCAGTGCAGTGAGTCCAGAGAGTGCACTGGCACCACTGGGGATGCACTGCAGTGAGTCCAGAGAGTGCACTGGCACCACTGGGGATGCAGTGCAGTGAGTAAAGAGAGTACAGTGGCACCACTGGGGATGCAGTGCAGTGAGTCCAGAGAGTGCACTGGCACCACTGGGAATGCAGTGAGTCCAGAGAGTTCACTGGCACCACTGGGGATGCACTGCAGTGAGTCCAGAGAGTGCACTGGCACCACTGGGGATGCACCCCGGCAAGTCCAGACAGTGCACTCGCATTACAGGGGATGCAGTGCAGTGAGTCCAGAGAGTGCACTGGCACCACTGGGGATGCACTGCAGTGAGTGCAGAGAGTGCACTGGCACCACTGGGGATGCACTGCAGTGAGTCCAGAGAGTGCACTGGCACCACTGGGTATGCAGTGCAGTGAGTCCAGAGAGTGCACTGGCACCACTGGGGATGCAGTGCAGTGAGTCCAGAGAGTGCACTGGCACGACTGGGGATGCAGTACAGTGAGTCCAGAGAGTGCACTGGCACCACTGGGGATGCAGTGCAGTGAGTAAAGAGAGTGCACTGGCACCACTGTGGATGCAGTGCAGTGAGTCCAGAGAGTGCACTGGCACCACTGGGGATGGACTGCAGTGAGTCCAGAGAGTGCACTGGCACCACTGGGGATGCAGTGCAGTGAGTCCAGAGAGTGCACTGGCACCACTGGGGATGCAGTGCAGTGAGTCCAGAGAGTGCACTGGCACCACTGGGGATGCACTGCAGTGAGTCCAGAGAGTGCACTGGCACCACTGGGATGCAGCGCAGTGAGTCCAGAGAGTGCACTGGCACCACTGGGGATGCACTGCAGTGAGTCCAGAGAGTGCACTGGCACCACTGGGATGCAGTGCACTGAGTCCACAGAGTGCACTGGCACCACAGGGGATACACTGCAGTGAGTCCAGAGAGTGCACTGGCACCACTGGGGATGCAGTGCCGTGAGTGCAGAGAGTGCACTGGCACCGCTGCGGTTGCACCCCGGTGTTTTCAGAGAGTGCAGTGGCACCACTGGGGATGCAGTGCAGTGAGTCCAGAGAGTGCACTGGCACCACGGGGGATGCAGTGCAGTGAGTCCAGAGAGTGCACTGTCACCACTGGGGATGCAGTGCAGTGAGTCCAGAGAGTGCACTGGCACTACTGGGGATGCAGTGCAGTGAGTCCAGAGAGTGCACTGGCACCACTGGGGATGCAGTGCAGTGAGTCCAGAGAGTGCACTGGCACCACTGGTGATGCACTGCAGTGAGTCCAGAGAGTGCACTGGCACCACTGGGATGCAGCGCAGTGAGTCCAGAGAGTGCACTGGCACCACTGGGGATGCACTGCAGTGAGTCCAGAGAGTGCACTGGCACCACTGGGATGCAGTGCACTGAGTCCACAGAGTGCACTGGCACCACAGGGGATACACTGCAGTGAGTCCAGAGAGTGCACTGGCACCACTGGGGATGCAGTGCCGTGAGTGCAGAGAGTGCACTGGCACCGCTGCGGTTGCACCCCGGTGTTTTCAGAGAGTGCAGTGGCACCACTGGGGATGCAGTGCAGTGAGTCCAGAGAGTCCACTGGCACCACGGGGGATGCAGTGCAGTGAGTCCAGAGAGTGCACTGTCACCACTGGGGATGCAGTGCAGTGAGTCCAGAGAGTGCACTGGCACCACTGGAAATGCACTGCAGTGAGTCCAGAGAGTGCACTGGCACCACTGGGGATGCAGTGCAGTGAGTCCAGAGAGTGCACTGGCACCACTGGAAATGCACTGCAGTGAGTCCAGAGAGTGCACTGGCACAACTGGGGAAGCAGTGCAGTGAGTCCAGAGACTACACTGGCACCACTGGAAATGCACTGCAGTGAGTCCAGAGAGTGCACTGGCACCACTGGGGATGCAGTGCAGTGAGTCCAGAGAGTGCAGTGGCACCATTGGGGATGCAGTGCAGTGAGTCCAGAGAGTGCACTGGCACCACTGGTGATGCAGTGCAGTGAGTTAAGAGAGTACACTGGCGCCACTGTGGATGCACTGCAGTGAGTCCAGAGAGTGCACTGGCACCACTGGTGATGCAGTGCAATGAGTCCAGAGAGCCACTGGCACCACTGGGGATGCAGTGCATATAGTCCTGAGAGTGAACTGGCGCCACTGGGGATGCAGTGCACTGAGTCCAGAGAGGGCACTGTCATCAATGGGGATGCAGTGCAGTGAGTCCACAGAGTGCACTGGCACCACTGGGGATGCAGTGCAGTGAGTGCAGAGAGTGCACTGGCACAAAAGGGGATGCAGTGCAGTGAGTCCAGAGAGTGCACTGGCACCACTGGGGATGCAGTGCAGTGAGTCCAGAGAGTGCACTGGCACCACTGGGGATGCACTGCAGTGAGTCCAGAGAGTGCACTGGCATCACTGGTTTTGTAGTGCACTGAGTCCACAGAGGGCAACGGCACCACTGGGGATGCAATGTAGTGAGTCCAAAGAGTGCACTTGCACCATTGGGGATGCACTGCAGTGAGTCCAGAGACTTCACAGGCACCACTGGGGATGCAGTGCATTTAGTCCAGAGAGTGCCCTGGCACCACTGGGAATGCAGTGAGTCCAGAGAGTGCAGTGGCACCACTGGGGATGCACTGCAGTGAGTCCAGAGAGTGCACTTGCACCACTGGGGATGCACCCCGGCAAGTCCAGAGAGTGCACTGGCACCACTGGGGATGCAGTGCAGTGAGTCCAGAGAGTGCACTGGCACCACTGGGGTTGCACTGCAGTGAGTGCAGAGAGTGCACTGGCACCACTGGGGATGCAGTGCAGTGAGTCCAGAGAGTGCACTGGCACCACTGGGGATGCAGTGCAGTGAGTCCAGAGAGTGCACTGGCACCACTGGGGATGCAGTGCAGTGAGTCCAGAGAGTGCACTGGCACCACTGGGGATGCAGTGCAGTGAGTCCGGAGAGTGCCCCGGCACCACTGGGGATGCAGTGCAGTGAGTCCAGAGAGTGCAGTGGCACCACAGGGGATGCAGTGCAGTGAGTCCAAAGAGTGCACTGGCACCATTGGGGATGCAGTGCAGTGAGTCCAGAGAGTGCACTGGCACCACTGGGGATGCAGTGCAGTGAGTCCACAGAGTGCACTGGCACCACTGGGGATGCAGTGCAGTGAGCTCAGAGAGTGCACTGGCACCACTGGGGATGCAGTGCAGTGAGCCCAGAGAGTGTACTGGCACCACTGGGGATGCAGTGCAGTGAGTCCAGAGAGTGCACTGGCACCACTGGGGATGCACTGCAATGAGTCCAGAGAGTGCACTGGCACCACTGGGGATGCAGTGCAGTGAGTCCAGAGAGGTCACTGGCACCACTGGGGATGCAGTGCAGTGAGTCCAGAGAGGTCACTGGCACCACTGGGGATGCAGTGCAGTGAGTCCAGAGAGTGCACTGGCACCACTGGGGATGCACCCCGGCAAGTCCAGAGAGTGCACTGGCACCACTGGGGATGCAGTGCAGTGAGTCCAGAGAGTGCACTGGCACCACTGGGGATGCACTGCAGTGAGTCCAGAGAGTGCACTGGCACCACTGGGGATGCAGTGCAGTGAGTAAAGAGAGTACAGTGGCACCACTGGGGATGCAGTGCAGTGAGTCCAGAGAGTGCACTGGCACCACTGGGAATGCAGTGAGTCCAGAGAGTTCACTGGCACCACTGGGGATGCACTGCAGTGAGTCCAGAGAGTGCACTGGCACCACTGGGGATGCACCCCGGCAAGTCCAGAGAGTGCACTCGCATTACAGGGGATGCAGTGCAGTGAGTCCAGAGAGTGCACTGGCACCACTGGGGATGCACTGCAGTGAGTGCAGAGAGTGCACTGGCACCACTGGGGATGCACTGCAGTGAGTCCAGAGAGTGCACTGGCACCACTGGGTATGCAGTGCAGTGAGTCCAGAGAGTGCACTGGCACCACTGGGGATGCAGTGCAGTGAGTCCAGAGAGTGCACTGGCACGACTGGGGATGCAGTACAGTGAGTCCAGAGAGTGCACTGGCACCACTGGGGATGCAGTGCAGTGAGTAAAGAGAGTGCACTGGCACCACTGTGGATGCAGTGCAGTGAGTCCAGAGAGTGCACTGGCACCACTGGGGATGGACTGCAGTGAGTCCAGAGAGTGCACTGGCACCACTGGGGATGCAGTGCAGTGAGTCCAGAGAGTGCACTGGCACCACTGGGGATGCAGTGCAGTGAGTCCAGAGAGTGCACTGGCACCACTGGGGATGCACTGCAGTGAGTCCAGAGAGTGCACTGGCACCACTGGGATGCAGCGCAGTGAGTCCAGAGAGTGCACTGGCACCACTGGGGATGCACTGCAGTGAGTCCAGAGAGTGCACTGGCACCACTGGGATGCAGTGCACTGAGTCCACAGAGTGCACTGGCACCACAGGGGATACACTGCAGTGAGTCCAGAGAGTGCACTGGCACCACTGGGGATGCAGTGCCGTGAGTGCAGAGAGTGCACTGGCACCGCTGCGGTTGCACCCCGGTGTTTTCAGAGAGTGCAGTGGCACCACTGGGGATGCAGTGCAGTGAGTCCAGAGAGTGCACTGGCACCACGGGGGATGCAGTGCAGTGAGTCCAGAGAGTGCACTGTCACCACTGGGGATGCAGTGCAGTGAGTCCAGAGAGTGCACTGGCACTACTGGGGATGCAGTGCAGTGAGTCCAGAGAGTGCACTGGCACCACTGGGGATGCAGTGCAGTGAGTCCAGAGAGTGCACTGGCACCACTGGTGATGCACTGCAGTGAGTCCAGATAGTGCACTGGCACCACTGGGATGCAGCGCAGTGAGTCCAGAGAGTGCACTGGCACCACTGGGGATGCACTGCAGTGAGTCCAGAGAGTGCACTGGCACCACTGGGATGCAGTGCACTGAGTCCACAGAGTGCACTGGCACCACAGGGGATACACTGCAGTGAGTCCAGAGAGTGCACTGGCACCACTGGGGATGCAGTGCCGTGAGTGCAGAGAGTGCACTGGCACCGCTGCGGTTGCACCCCGGTGTTTTCAGAGAGTGCAGTGGCACCACTGGGGATGCAGTGCAGTGAGTCCAGAGAGTCCACTGGCACCACGGGGGATGCAGTGCAGTGAGTCCAGAGAGTGCACTGTCACCACTGGGGATGCAGTGCAGTGAGTCCAGAGAGTGCACTGGCACCACTGGAAATGCACTGCAGTGAGTCCAGAGAGTGCACTGGCACCACTGGGGATGCAGTGCAGTGAGTCCAGAGAGTGCACTGGCACCACTGGAAATGCACTGCAGTGAGTCCAGAGAGTGCACTGGCACAACTGGGGAAGCAGTGCAGTGAGTCCAGAGACTACACTGGCACCACTGGAAATGCACTGCAGTGAGTCCAGAGAGTGCACTGGCACCACTGGGGATGCAGTGCAGTGAGTCCAGAGAGTGCAGTGGCACCATTGGGGATGCAGTGCAGTGAGTCCAGAGAGTGCACTGGCACCACTGGTGATGCAGTGCAGTGAGTTAAGAGAGTACACTGGCGCCACTGTGGATGCACTGCAGTGAGTCCAGAGAGTGCACTGGCACCACTGGTGATGCAGTGCAATGAGTCCAGAGAGCCACTGGCACCACTGGGGATGCAGTGCATATAGTCCTGAGAGTGAACTGGCGCCACTGGGGATGCAGTGCACTGAGTCCAGAGAGGGCACTGTCATCAATGGGGATGCAGTGCAGTGAGTCCACAGAGTGCACTGGCACCACTGGGGATGCAGTGCAGTGAGTGCAGAGAGTGCACTGGCACAAAAGGGGATGCAGTGCAGTGAGTCCAGAGAGTGCACTGGCACCACTGGGGATGCAGTGCAGTGAGTCCAGAGAGTGCACTGGCACCACTGGGGATGCACTGCAGTGAGTCCAGAGAGTGCACTGGCATCACTGGTTTTGTAGTGCACTGAGTCCACAGAGGGCAACGGCACCACTGGGGATGCAGTGTAGTGAGTCCAAAGAGTGCACTTGCACCATTGGGGATGCACTGCAGTGAGTCCAGAGACTTCACAGGCACCACTGGGGATGCAGTGCATTTAGTCCAGAGAGTGCCCTGGCACCACTGGGAATGCAGTGAGTCCAGAGAGTGCAGTGGCACCACTGGGGATGCACTGCAGTGAGTCCAGAGAGTGCACTTGCACCACTGGGGATGCACCCCGGCAAGTCCAGAGAGTGCACTGGCACCACTGGGGATGCAGTGCAGTGAGTCCAGAGAGTGCACTGGCACCACTGGGGTTGCACTGCAGTGAGTGCAGAGAGTGCACTGGCACCACTGGGGATGCAGTGCAGTGAGTCCAGAGAGTGCACTGGCACCACTGGGGATGCAGTGCAGTGAGTCCAGAGAGTGCACTGGCACCACTGGGGATGCAGTGCAGTGAGTCCAGAGAGTGCACTGGCACCACTGGGGATGCAGTGCAGTGAGTCCGGAGAGTGCCCCGGCACCACTGGGGATGCAGTGCAGTGAGTCCAGAGAGTGCAGTGGCACCACAGGGGATGCAGTGCAGTGAGTCCAAAGAGTGCACTGGCACCATTGGGGATGCAGTGCAGTGAGTCCAGAGAGTGCACTGGCACCACTGGGGATGCAGTGCAGTGAGTCCACAGAGTGCACTGGCACCACTGGGGATGCAGTGCAGTGAGCTCAGAGAGTGCACTGGCACCACTGGGGATGCAGTGCAGTGAGCCCAGAGAGTGTACTGGCACCACTGGGGATGCAGTGCAGTGAGTCCAGAGAGTGCACTGGCACCACTGGGGATGCACTGCAATGAGTCCAGAGAGTGCACTGGCACCACTGGGGATGCAGTGCAGTGAGTCCAGAGAGGTCACTGGCACCACTGGGGATGCAGTGCAGTGAGTCCAGAGAGGTCACTGGCACCACTGGGGATGCAGTGCAGTGAGTCCAGAGAGTGCACTGGCACCACTGGGGATGCACCCCGGCAAGTCCAGAGAGTGCACTGGCACCACTGGGGATGCAGTGCAGTGAGTCCAGAGAGTGCACTGGCACCACTGGGGATGCACTGCAGTGAGTCCAGAGAGTGCACTGGCACCACTGGGGATGCAGTGCAGTGAGTAAAGAGAGTACAGTGGCACCACTGGGGATGCAGTGCAGTGAGTCCAGAGAGTGCACTGGCACCACTGGGAATGCAGTGAGTCCAGAGAGTTCACTGGCACCACTGGGGATGCACTGCAGTGAGTCCAGAGAGTGCACTGGCACCACTGGGGATGCACCCCGGCAAGTCCAGAGAGTGCACTCGCATTACAGGGGATGCAGTGCAGTGAGTCCAGAGAGTGCACTGGCACCACTGGGGATGCACTGCAGTGAGTGCAGAGAGTGCACTGGCACCACTGGGGATGCACTGCAGTGAGTCCAGAGAGTGCACTGGCACCACTGGGTATGCAGTGCAGTGAGTCCAGAGAGTGCACTGGCACCACTGGGGATGCAGTGCAGTGAGTCCAGAGAGTGCACTGGCACGACTGGGGATGCAGTACAGTGAGTCCAGAGAGTGCACTGGCACCACTGGGGATGCAGTGCAGTGAGTAAAGAGAGTGCACTGGCACCACTGTGGATGCAGTGCAGTGAGTCCAGAGAGTGCACTGGCACCACTGGGGATGGACTGCAGTGAGTCCAGAGAGTGCACTGGCACCACTGGGGATGCAGTGCAGTGAGTCCAGAGAGTGCACTGGCACCACTGGGGATGCAGTGCAGTGAGTCCAGAGAGTGCACTGGCACCACTGGGGATGCACTGCAGTGAGTCCAGAGAGTGCACTGGCACCACTGGGATGCAGCGCAGTGAGTCCAGAGAGTGCACTGGCACCACTGGGGATGCACTGCAGTGAGTCCAGAGAGTGCACTGGCACCACTGGGATGCAGTGCACTGAGTCCACAGAGTGCACTGGCACCACAGGGGATACACTGCAGTGAGTCCAGAGAGTGCACTGGCACCACTGGGGATGCAGTGCCGTGAGTGCAGAGAGTGCACTGGCACCGCTGCGGTTGCACCCCGGTGTTTTCAGAGAGTGCAGTGGCACCACTGGGGATGCAGTGCAGTGAGTCCAGAGAGTGCACTGGCACCACGGGGGATGCAGTGCAGTGAGTCCAGAGAGTGCACTGTCACCACTGGGGATGCAGTGCAGTGAGTCCAGAGAGTGCACTGGCACTACTGGGGATGCAGTGCAGTGAGTCCAGAGAGTGCACTGGCACCACTGGGGATGCAGTGCAGTGAGTCCAGAGAGTGCACTGGCACCACTGGTGATGCACTGCAGTGAGTCCAGAGAGTGCACTGGCACCACTGGGATGCAGCGCAGTGAGTCCAGAGAGTGCACTGGCACCACTGGGGATGCACTGCAGTGAGTCCAGAGAGTGCACTGGCACCACAGGGATGCAGTGCACTGAGTCCACAGAGTGCACTGGCACCACAGGGGATACACTGCAGTGAGTCCAGAGAGTGCACTGGCACCACTGGGGATGCAGTGCCGTGAGTGCAGAGAGTGCACTGGCACCGCTGCGGTTGCACCCCGGTGTTTTCAGAGAGTGCAGTGGCACCACTGGGGATGCAGTGCAGTGAGTCCAGAGAGTCCACTGGCACCACGGGGGATGCAGTGCAGTGAGTCCAGAGAGTGCACTGTCACCACTGGGGATGCAGTGCAGTGAGTCCAGAGAGTGCACTGGCACCACTGGAAATGCACTGCAGTGAGTCCAGAGAGTGCACTGGCACCACTGGGGATGCAGTGCAGTGAGTCCAGAGAGTGCACTGGCACCACTGGAAATGCACTGCAGTGAGTCCAGAGAGTGCACTGGCACAACTGGGGAAGCAGTGCAGTGAGTCCAGAGACTACACTGGCACCACTGGAAATGCACTGCAGTGAGTCCAGAGAGTGCACTGGCACCACTGGGGATGCAGTGCAGTGAGTCCAGAGAGTGCAGTGGCACCATTGGGGATGCAGTGCAGTGAGTCCAGAGAGTGCACTGGCACCACTGGTGATGCAGTGCAGTGAGTTAAGAGAGTACACTGGCGCCACTGTGGATGCACTGCAGTGAGTCCAGAGAGTGCACTGGCACCACTGGTGATGCAGTGCAATGAGTCCAGAGAGCCACTGGCACCACTGGGGATGCAGTGCATATAGTCCTGAGAGTGAACTGGCGCCACTGGGGATGCAGTGCACTGAGTCCAGAGAGGGCACTGTCATCAATGGGGATGCAGTGCAGTGAGTCCACAGAGTGCACTGGCACCACTGGGGATGCAGTGCAGTGAGTGCAGAGAGTGCACTGGCACAAAAGGGGATGCAGTGCAGTGAGTCCAGAGAGTGCACTGGCACCACTGGGGATGCAGTGCAGTGAGTCCAGAGAGTGCACTGGCACCACTGGGGATGCACTGCAGTGAGTCCAGAGAGTGCACTGGCATCACTGGTTTTGTAGTGCACTGAGTCCACAGAGGGCAACGGCACCACTGGGGATGCAGTGTAGTGAGTCCAAAGAGTGCACTTACACCATTGGGGATGCACTGCAGTGAGTCCAGAGACTTCACAGGCACCACTGGGGATGCAGTGCATTTAGTCCAGAGAGTGCCCTGGCACCACTGGGAATGCAGTGAGTCCAGAGAGTGCAGTGGCACCACTGGGGATGCACTGCAGTGAGTCCAGAGAGTGCACTTGCACCACTGGGGATGCACCCCGGCAAGTCCAGAGAGTGCACTGGCACCACTGGGGATGCAGTGCAGTGAGTCCAGAGAGTGCACTGGCACCACTGGGGTTGCACTGCAGTGAGTGCAGAGAGTGCACTGGCACCACTGGGGATGCAGTGCAGTGAGTCCAGAGAGTGCACTGGCACCACTGGGGATGCAGTGCAGTGAGTCCAGAGAGTGCACTGGCACCACTGGGGATGCAGTGCAGTGAGTCCAGAGAGTGCACTGGCACCACTGGGGATGCAGTACAGTGAGTCCAGAGAGTGCACTGGCACCACTGGGGATGCAGTGCAGTGAGTAAAGAGAGTGCACTGGCACCACTGGGGATGCAGTGCAGTGAGTCCAGAGAATGCACTGGCACCACTGGGGATGCAGTACAGTGAGTCCAGAGAGTGCACTGGCACCACTGGGGATGCAGTGCAGTGAGTAAAGAGAGTGCACTGGCACGACTGTGGATGCAGTGCAGTGAGTCCAGAGAGTGCACTGGCACCACTGGGGATGGACTGCAGTGAGTCCAGAGAGGTCACTGGCACCACTGGGGATGCAGTGCAGTGAGTCCAGAGAGTGCACTGGCACCACTGGGGATGCACTGCAGTGAGTCCAGAGAGTGCACTGGCACCACTGAGTTGCACTGCAGTGAGTCCAGAGAGTGCACTGGCACCACTGGGGATGCAGTGCAGTGAGTCCAGAGAGTGCTCTGGCACCACTGGGGATGCACTGCAGTGAGTCCAGAGAGTGCACTGGCGCCTCTGGGATGCAGTGCACTGAGTCCACAGAGTGCACTGGCACCACAGGGGATACACTGCAGTGAGTCCAGAGAGTGCACTGGTACCACTGGGGATGCAGTGCCGTGAGTGCAGAGAGTGCACTGGCACCGCTGCGGTTGCACCCCGGTGTTTTCAGAGAGTGCAGTGGCACCACTGGGGATGCAGTGCAGTGAGTCCAGAGAGTGCACTGGCACCACGGGGGATGCAGTGCAGTGAGTCCAGAGAGTGCACTGGCACCACTGGGGATGCAGTGCAGTGAGTCCAGAGAGTGCACTGGCACAACTGGCGATGCAGTGCAGTGAGTCCAGAGACTACACTGGCACCACTGGAAATGCACTGCAGTGAGTCCAGAGAGTGCACTGGCACCACTGGGGATGCAGTGCAGTGAGTCCAGAGAGTGCAGTGGCACCATTGGGGATGCAGTGCAGTGAGTGCAGAGAGTGCACTGGCACCACTGGTGATGCAGTGCAGTGAGTTAAGAGAGTACACTGGCGCCACTGTGGATGCACTGCAGTGAGTCCAGAGAGTGCACTGGCACCACTGGTGATGCAGTGCAATGAGTCCAGAGAGCCACTGGCACCACTGGGGATGCAGTGCATTTAGTCCAGAGAGTGAACTGGCACCACTGGGGATGCAGTGCACTGAGTCCAGAGAGGGCACTGTCATCAATGGGGATGCAGTGCAGTGAGTCCAGAGAGTGCACTGGCACCACTGGGGATGCAGTGCAGTGAGTGCGAGAGTGCACTGGCACAAAAGGGGATGCACTGCAGTGAGTCCAGAGAGTGCACTGGCACCACTGGGGATGCACTGCAGTGAGTCCAGAGAGTGCACTGGCACCACTGGTTTTGTAGTGCACTGAGTCCACAGAGGGCAACGGCACCACTTGGGATGCAGTGTAGTGAGTCCAGAGAGTACAGTGGCACCACTGGGGATGAAGTGCAGTGAGTCCAAAGAGTGCACTTGCACCATTGCGGATGCACTGCAGTGAGTCCAGAGACTTCACAGGCACCACTGGGGATGCAGTGCAGTGAGTCCAGAGAGTGCACTGGCACCACTGGGGATGCAGTGCAGTGAGTGCAGAGAGTGCACTGGCACCACTGGGGATGCACTGCAGTGAGTCCAGAGAGTGCACTGGCACCACTGGTTTTGTAGTGCACTGAGTCCACAGAGGGCACTGGCACCACTGGGGATGCAGTGTAGTGAGTCCAGAGAGTACAGTGGCACCACTGGTGATGCAGTGCAATGAGTCCAGAGAGCCACTGGCACCACTGGGGATGCAGTGCATTTAGTCCAGAGAGTGAACTGGCACCACTGGGGATGCAGTGCACTGAGTCCAGAGAGGGCACTGTCATCAATGGGGATGCAGTGCAGTGAGTCCAGAGAGTGCACTGGCACCACTGGGGATGCAGTGCAGTGAGTGCAGTGAGTGCACTGGTACAAAAGGGGATGCACTGCAGTGAGTCCAGAGAGTGCACTGGCACCACTGGGGATGCAGTGCAGTGAGTCCAGAGAGTGTACTGGCACCACTGGGGATGCACTGCAGTGAGTCCAGAGAGTGCACTGGCACCACTGGGGATGCAGTACAGTGAGTCCAGAGAGTGCACTGGCACCACTGGGGATGCAGTGCAGTGAGTAAAGAGAGTGCACTGGCAAGACTGTGGATGCAGTGCAGTGAGTCCAGAGAGTGCACTGGCACCACTGGGGATGGACTGCAGTGAGTCCAGAGAGTGCACTGGCACCACTGGGGATGCAGTGCAGTGAGTCCAGAGAGTGCACTGGCACCACTGGGGATGCACTGCAGTGAGTCCAGAGAGTGCACTGGCACCACTGGGGTTGCACTGCAGTGAGTCCAGAGAGTGCACTGGCACCACTGGGATGCAGTTCAGTGAGTCCAGAGAGTGCACTGGCACCACTGGGGATGCACTGCAGTGAGTCCAGAGAGTGCACTGGCACCACTGGGATGCAGTGCACTGAGTCCACAGAGTGCACTGGCTCCACAGGGGATACACTGCAGTGAGTCCAGAGAGTGCACTGGCACCACTGGGGATGCAGTGCCGTGAGTGCAGAGAGTGCACTGGCACCGCTGCGGTTGCACCCCGTTGTTTTCAGAGAGTGCAGTGGCACCACTGGGGATGCAGTGCAGTGAGTCCAGAGAGTGCACTGGCACCACTGGGGATGCACTGCAGTGAGTCCAGAGAGTGCACTGGCACCACTGGGGATGCACTGCAGTGAGTCCAGAGAGTGCACTGGCACCACTGGGGATGCAGTGCAGTGAGTCCAGAGAGTGCACTGGCACCACTGGGGATGCAGTTCAGTGAGTCCAGAGAGTGCACTGGCACAACTGGGGATGCAGTGCAGTGAGTCCAGAGACTACACTGGCACCACTGGAAATGCACTGCAGTGAGTCCAGAGAGTGCACTGGCACCACTGGGGATGCAGTGCAGTGAGTCCAGAGAGTGCAGTGGCACCATTGGGGATGCAGTGCAGTGAGTCCAGAGAGTGCACTGGCACCACTGGTGATGCAGTGCAGTGAGTTAAGAGAGTACACTGGCGCCACTGTGGATGCACTGCAGTGAGTCCAGAGAGTGCACTGGCACCACTGGTGATGCAGTTCAATTAATCCAGAGAGCCACTGGCACCACTGGGGATGCAGTGCATTTAGTCCAGAGAGTGAACTGGCACCACTGGGGATGCAGTGCACTGAGTCCAGAGAGGGCACTGTCATCAATGGAGATGCAGTGCAGTGAGTCCAGAGAGTGCACTGGCACCACTGGGGATGCACTGCAGTGAGACCAGAGACTTCACAGGCACCACTGGGTATGCAGTGCAGTGAGTCCAGAGAGTGCACTGGCACCACTGGGGATGCAGTGCAGTGAGTGCAGAGAGTGCACTGGCACCACTGGGGATGCACTGCAGTGAGTCCAGAGAGTGCACTGGCACCACTGGGGATGCAGTGCAGTGAGTCCAGAGAGTGCACTGGCACCACTGGGGATGCACTGCAGTGAGTCCAGAGAGTGCAGTGGCACCACTGGTTTTGTAGTGCACTGAGTCCACAGAAGGCACTGGCACCACTGGGGATGCAGTGTAGTGAGTCCAGAGAGTACAGTGGCACCACTGGGGATGCAGTGCAGTGAGTCCAAAGAGTGCACTGGCACCATTGGGGATGCACTGCAGTGAGTCCAGAGACTTCACAGGCACCACTGGGGATGCAGTGCAGTGAGTAAAGAGAGTGCACTGGCACCACTGTGGATGCAGTGCAGTGAGTCCAGAGAGTGCACTGGCACCACTGGGGATGCAGTACAGTGAGTCCAGAGAGTGCACTGGCACCACTGGGGATGCAGTGCAGTGAGTAAAGAGAGTGCACTGGCACCACTGTGGATGCAGTGCAGTGAGTCCAGAGAGTGCACTGGCACCACTGGGGATGGACTGCAGTGAGTCCAGAGAGTGCACTGGCACCACTGGGGATGCAGTGCAGTGAGTCCAGAGAGTGCACTGGCACCGCTGCGGTTGCACCCCGGTGTTTTCAGAGAGTGCAGTGGCACCACTGGGGATGCAGTGCAGTGAGTCCAGAGAGTGCACTGGCACCACGGGGGATGCAGTGCAGTGAGTCCAGAGAGTGCACTGGCACCACTGGGGATGCAGTGCAGTGAGTCCAGAGAGTGCACTGGCACCACTGGGGATGCAGTGCAGTGAGTCCAGAGAGTGCACTGGCACCACTGGGGATGCAGTTCAGTGAGTCCAGAGAGTGCACTGGCACCACTGGGATGCAGTGCACTGAGTCCACAGAGTGCACTGGCACCACAGGGGATACACTGCAGTGAGTCCAGAGAGTGCACTGGCACCACTGGGGATGCAGTGCCGTGAGTGCAGAGAGTGCACTGGCACCGCTGCGGTTGCACCCCGGTGTTTTCAGAGAGTGCAGTGGCACCACTGGGGATGCAGTGCAGTGAGTCCAGAGAGTGCACTGGCACCACGGGGGATGCAGTGCAGTGAGTCCAGAGAGTGCACTGTCACCACTGGGGATGCAGTGCAGTGAGTCCAGAGAGTGCACTGGCACCACTGGGGATGCAGTGCAGTGAGTCCAGAGAGTGCACTGGCACCACTCGGGATGCAGTTCAGTGAGTCCAGAGAGTGCACTGGCACAACTGGGGATGCACCCCGGCAAGTCCAGAGAGTGCACTGGCACCACTGGAAATGCACTGCAGTGAGTCCAGAGAGTGCACTGGCACCACTGGGGATGCAGTGCAGTGAGTCCAGAGAGTGCAGTGGCACCATTGGGGATGCAGTGCAGTGAGTCCAGAGAGTGCACTGGCACCACTGGTGATGCAGTGCAGTGAGTTAAGAGAGTACACTGGCGCCACTGTGGATGCACTGCAGTGAGTCCAGAGAGTGCACTGGCACCACTGGTGATGCAGTTCAATTAATCCAGAGAGCCACTGGCACCACTGGGGATGCAGTGCATTTAGTCCAGAGAGTGAACTGGCACCACTGGGGATGCAGTGCACTGAGTCCAGAGAGGGCACTGTCATCAATGGAGATGCAGTGCAGTGAGTCCAGAGAGTGCACTGGCACCACTGGGGATGCACTGCAGTGAGACCAGAGACTTCACAGGCACCACTGGGTATGCAGTGCAGTGAGTCCAGAGAGTGCACTGGCACCACTGGGGATGCAATGCAGTGAGTGCAGAGAGTGCACTGGCACCACTGGGGATGCACTGCAGTGAGTCCAGAGAGTGCACTGGCACCACTGGGGATGCAGTGCAGTGAGTCCAGAGAGTGCACTGGCACCACTGGGGATGCACTGCAGTGAGTCCAGAGAGTGCACTGGCACCACTGGGGATGCACTGCAGTGAGACCAGAGACTTCACAGGCACCACTGGGTATGCAGTGCAGTGAGTCCAGAGAGTGCACTGGCACCACTGGGGATGCAGTGCAGTGAGTGCAGAGAGTGCACTGGCACCACTGGGGATGCACTGCAGTGAGTCCAGAGAGTGCACTGGCACCACTGGGGATGCAGTGCAGTGAGTCCAGAGAGTGCACTGGCACCACTGGGGATGCACTGCAGTGAGTCCAGAGAGTGCACTGGCACCACTGGTTTTGTAGTGCACTGAGTCCACAGAAGGCACTGGCACCACTGGGGATGCAGTGTAGTGAGTCCAGAGAGTACAGTGGCACCACTGGGGATGCAGTGCAGTGAGTCCAAAGAGTGCACTGGCACCATTGGGGATGCACTGCAGTGAGTCCAGAGACTTCACAGGCACCACTGGGGATGCAGTGCAGTGAGTAAAGAGAGTGCACTGGCACCACTGTGGATGCAGTGCAGTGAGTCCAGAGAGTGCACTGGCACCACTGGGGATGCAGTACAGTGAGTCCAGAGAGTGCACTGGCACCACTGGGGATGCAGTGCAGTGAGTAAAGAGAGTGCACTGGCACCACTGTGGATGAAGTGCAGTGAGTCCAGAGAGTGCACTGGCACCACTGGGGATGGACTGCAGTGAGTCCAGAGAGTGCACTGGCACCACTGGGGATGCAGTGCAGTGAGTCCAGAGAGTGCACTGGCACCACTTGGGATGCACTGCAGTGAGTCCAGAGAGTGCACTGGCACCACTGGGGATGCACTGCAGTGAGTCCAGAGAGTGCACTGGCACCATTGGGATGCAGTGCAGTGAGTCCAGAGAGTGCACTGGCACCACTGGGGATGCACTGCAGTGAGTCCGGAGAGTGCACTGGCACCACTGGGATGCAGTGCACTGAGTCCACAGAGTGCACTGGCACCACAGGGGATACACTGCAGTGAGTCCAGAGAGTGCACTGGCACCACTGGGGATGCAGTGCCGTGAGTGAAGAGAGTGCACTGGCACCGCTGCGGTTACACCCCGGTGTTTTCAGAGAGTGCAGTGGCACCAATGGGGATGCAGTGCAGTGAGTCCAGAGAGTGCACTGTCACCACTGGGGATGCAGTGCAGTGAGACCGAAGAGTGCACTGGCACCACTGCGGATGCACTGCAGTGAGTCCAGAGAGTGCACTGGCACCTTGGGGATGCAGTTCAGTGAGTCCAGAGAGTGCACTGGCACCACTGGTGATGCAGTGGAATGAGTCCAGAGAGCCACTGGCACCACTGGGGATGCAGTACATTTAGTCCAGAGAGTGAACTGGCACCACTGGGGATGCAGTGCACTGAGTCCAGAGAGGGCACTGTCAGCAATGGGGATGCAGTGCAGTGAGTCCAGAGAGTGCACTGGCACCACTGGGGATGCAGTGCAGTGAGACCAGAGACTTCACAGGCAGCACTGGGGATGCAGTGCAGTGAGTCCAGAGAGTGTACTGGCACCACTGGGGATGCAGTGCAGTGAGTGCAGAGAGTGCACTGGCACAAAAGGGAATGCAGTGCAGTGAGTCCAGAGAGTGCACTGTCAGCACTGGGGATGCAGTGCAGTGAGTCCAGAGAGTGCACTGGCACCAACTGGAGCTGCACTGCTGTGAGTCCTGAGATTGCACTGGCACCACTGGGGATGCACTGCAGTGAGTCCAGAGACTTCACCGGCACCACTGGGGATGCAGTGCAGTGAGTCCAGAGAGTGCACTGGCACCACTGGGGATGCAGTGCCGTGAGTCCAGGGAGTGCATTGGCACCACTGGGGATGCACTGCAATGAGTCCAGAGAGTGCACTGGCACCAATGGTAACGCAGAGCAGTGAGTCGAGAGAGTGCACTCGCACCACAGGGGATGCAGTGCAGTGAGTCCAGAGAGTGCACTAGCACCACTGGGGATGCACTGCAGTGAGTCTAGAGTGTGCACTGGCACCACTGGGGATGCAGTGCAGTGAGTCCAGAGAGTGCACTGGCACCGCTGGGGATGCACTGCAGTGAGTCCAGAGAGTTCACTGGCACCACTGGGGATGTAGTGCAGTGAGTCCACAGAGGGCACTGGCACCACAGGGGATGCAGTGTAGTGAGTCCAGAGAGTACAGTGGCACCACTGGGGATGCAGTGCAGTGAGTCCAAAGAGTGCACTGGCACCATTGGGGATGCACTGTAGTGAGTCCAGAGACTTCACAGGCACCACTGGGGATGCAGTGCAGTGAGTCCAGAGAGTGCACTGGCACCACTGGGAATGCAGTAAGTCCAGACAGTGCACTGGCACCACTGGGGATGCACTGCAGTGAGTCCAGAGAGTGCACTGGCACCACTGGGGATGCACCCCGGCAAGTCCAGAGAGTGCACTGGCACCACCGGGGATGCAGTGCAGTGAGTCCAGAGAGTGCACTGGCACCACTGGGGATGCACTGCAGTGAGTGCAGAGAGTGCACTGGCACCACTGGGGATGCACTGCAGTGAGTCCAGAGAGTGCACTGGCACCACTGGGTATGCAGTGCAGTGACTCCAGAGAGTGCACTGGCACCAGTGGGGATGCAGTGCAGTGAGTCCAGAGAGTGCACTGGCACCACTGGGGATGCAGTACAGTGAGTCCAGAGAGTGCACTGGCACCACTGGGGATGCAGTGCAGTGAGTAAAGAGAGTACAGTGGCACCACTGGGGATGCACTGCAGTGAGTCCAGAGAGTGCACTGGCACCACTGGGTATGCAGTGCAGTGAGTCCAGAGAGTGCACTGGCACCACTGGGGATGCAGTACAGTGAGTCCAGAGTGTGCACTGGCACCACTGGGGATGCACTGCAGTGAGTGCAGAGAGTGCACTGGCACCACTGGGGATGCAGTGCAGTGAGTCCAGAGAGTGCACTGGCACCACTGGGGATGCACTGCCGTGAGTCCAGAGAGTGCACTGGCACCACTGGGGATGCAGTGCAGTGAGTCCAGAGAGAGCACTGGCACCACTGGGAATGCAGTACAGTGAGTCCAGAGAGTGCACTGGCACCACTGGGGATGCAGTGCAGTGAGTAAAGAGAGTGCACTGGCACCACTGGGGATGCAGTGCAGTGAGTCCAGAGAGTGCACTGGCACCACTGGGGATGGACTGCAGTGAGTCCAGAGAGTGCACTGGCACCACTGGGGATGCAGTGCAGTGAGTCCAGAGAGTGCACTGGCACCACTTGGGATGCACTGCAGTGAGTCCAGAGAGTGCACTGGCACCACTGGGGATGCACTGCAGTGAGTCCAGAGAGTGCACTGGCACCATTGGGATGCAGTGCAGTGAGTCCAGAGAGTGCACTGGCACCACTGGGGATGCAGTGCAGTGAGTCCGGAGAGTGCACTGGCACCACTGGGATGCAGTGCACTGAGTCCACAGAGTGCACTGGCACCACAGGGGATACACTGCAGTGAGTCCAGAGAGTGCACTGGCACCACTGGGGATGCAGTGCCGTGAGTGCAGAGAGTGCACTGGCACCGCTGCGGTTGCACCCCGGTGTTTTCAGAGAGTGCAGTGGCACCACTGGGGATGCAGTGCAGTGAGTCCAGAGAGTGCACTGGCACCACGGGGGATGCAGTGCAGTGAGTCCAGAGAGTGCACTGTCACCACTGGGGATGCAGTGCAGTGAGACCGAAGAGTGCACTGGCACCACTGCGGATGCACTGCAGTGAGTCCAGAGAGTGCACTGGCACCTTGGGGATGCAGTTCAGTGAGTCCAGAGAGTGCACTGGCACCACTGGTGATGCAGTGCAATGAGTCCAGAGAGCCACTGGCACCAGTGGGGATGCAGTGCATTTAGTCCAGAGAGTGAACAGGCACCACTGGGGATGCAGTGCACTGAGTCCAGAGAGGGCACTGTCAGCAATGGGGATGCAGTGCAGTGAGTCCAGAGAGTGCACTGGCACCACTGGGGATGCAGTGCAGTGAGACCAGAGACTTCACAGGCAGCACTGGGGATGCAGTGCAGTGAGTCCAGAGAGTGCACTGGCACCACTGGGGATGCAGTGCAGTGAGTGCAGAGAGTGCACTGGCACAAAAGGGAATGCAGTGCAGTGAGTCCAGAGAGTGCACTGTCAGCACTGGGGATGCAGTGCAGTGAGTCCAGAGAGTGCACTGGCACCAACTGGAGCTGCACTGCTGTGAGTCCTGAGATTGCACTGGCACCACTGGGGATGCACTGCAGTGAGTCCAGAGACTTCACAGGCACCACTGGGAATGCAGTGAGTCCAGAGAGTGCACTGGCACCACTGGGGATGCACTGCAGTGAGTCCAGAGAGTGCACTGGCACCACTGGGGATGCACCCCGGCAAGTCCAGAGAGTGCACTGGCAACCCTGGGGATGCAGTGCAGTGAGTCCAGAGAGTGCACTGGCACCACTGGGGTTGCACTGCAGTGAGTGCAGAGAGTGCACTGGCACCACTGGGGATGCAGTGCAGTGAGTCCAGAGAGTGCACTGGCACCACTGGGGATGCAGTGCAGTGAGTCCAGAGAGTGCACTGGCACCACTGGGGATGCAGTGCCGTGAGTCCAGAGAGTGCACTGGCACCACTGGGGATGCAGTGCAGTGAGTCCAGAGAGTGCACTGGCACCACTGTGGATGCAGTGCAGTGAGTCCAGAGAGTGCACTGGCACCACTGGGGATGGACTGTAGTGAGTCCAGAGAGTGCACTGGCACCACTGGGGATGCACTGCAGTGAGTCCAGAGAGTGCACTGGCACCACTGGGGATGCACTGCAGTGAGTCCAGAGAGTGCACTGGCACCATTGGGATGCAGTGCAGTGAGTCCAGAGAGTGCACTGGCACCACTGGGGATGCACTGCAGTGAGTCCGGAGAGTGCACTGGCACCACTGGGATGCAGTGCACTGAGTCCACAGAGTGCACTGGCACCACAGGGGATACACTGCAGTGAGTCCAGAGAGTGCACTGGCACCACTGGGGATGCAGTGCCGTGAGTGCAGAGAGTGCACTGGCACCGCTGCGGTTACACCCCGGTGTTTTCAGAGAGTGCACTGGCACCACTGGGGATGCAGTGCAGTGAGTCCAGAGAGTGCACTGGCACCACGGGGGATGCAGTGCAGTGAGTCCAGAGAGTGCACTGTCACCATTGGAGATGCAGTGCAGTGAGACCGAAGAGTGCACTGGCACCACTGCGGATGCACTGCAGTGAGTCCAGAGAGTGCACTGGCACCTTGGGGATGCAGTTCAGTGAGTCCAGAGAGTGCACTGGCACCACTGGTGATGCAGTGCAATGAGTCCAGAGAGCCACTGGCACCACTGGGGATGCAGTGCATTTAGTCCAGAGAGTGAACTGGCACCACTGGGGATGCAGTGCACTGAGTCCAGAGAGGGCACTGTCAGCAATGGGGATGCAGTGCAGTGAGTCCAGAGAGTGCACTGGCACCACTGGGGATGCAGTGCAGTGAGACCAGAGACTTCACAGGCAGCACTGGGGATGCAGTGCAGTGAGTCCAGAGAGTGCACTGGCACCACTGGGGATGCAGTGCAGTGAGTGCAGAGAGTGCACTGGCACAAAAGGGAATGCAGTGCAGTGAGTCCAGAGAGTGCACTGTCAGCACTGGGGATGCAGTGAAGTGAGTCCAGAGAGTGCACTGGCACCAACTGGAGCTGCACTGCTGTGAGTCCTGAGATTGCACTGGCACCACTGGGGATGCACTGCAGTGAGTCCAGAGACTTCACAGGCACCACTGGGGATGCAGTGCAGTGAGTCCAGAGAGTGCACTGGCACCACTGGGGATGCAGTGCCGTGAGTCCAGAGAGTGCATTGGCACCACTGGGGATGCACTGCAATGAGTCCAGAGAGTGCACTGGCACCAATGGTAACGCAGAGCAGTGAGTCGAGAGAGTGCACTCGCACCACAGGGGATGCAGTGCAGTGAGTCCAGAGAGTGCACTAGCACCACTGGGGATGCACTGCAGTGAGTCTAGAGTGTGCACTGGCACCACTGGGGATGCAGTGCAGTGAGTCCAGAGAGTGCACTGGCACCACGGGGGATGCAGTGCAGTGAGTCCAGAGAGTGCACTGTCACCACTGGGGATGCAGTGCAGTGAGACCGAAGAGTGCACTGGCACCACTGCGGATGCACTGCAGTGAGTCCAGAGAGTGCACTGGCACCTTGGGGATGCAGTTCAGTGAGTCCAGAGAGTGCACTGGCACCACTGGTGATGCAGTGCAATGAGTCCAGAGAGCCACTGGCACCACTGGGGATGCAGTGCATTTAGTCCAGAGAGTGAACTGGCACCACTGGGGATGCAGTGCACTGAGTCCAGAGAGGGCACTGTCAGCAATGGGGATGCAGTGCAGTGAGTCCAGAGAGTGCACTGGCACCACTGGGGATGCAGTGCAGTGAGACCAGAGACTTCACAGGCAGCACTGGGGATGCAGTGCAGTGAGTCCAGAGAGTGTACTGGCACCACTGGGGATGCAGTGCAGTGAGTGCAGAGAGTGCACTGGCACAAAAGGGAATGCAGTGCAGTGAGTCCAGAGAGTGCACTGTCAGCACTGGGGATGCAGTGCAGTGAGTCCAGAGAGTGCACTGGCACCAACTGGAGCTGCACTGCTGTGAGTCCTGAGATTGCACTGGCACCACTGGGGATGCACTGCAGTGAGTCCAGAGACTTCACCGGCACCACTGGGGATGCAGTGCAGTGAGTCCAGAGAGTGCACTGGCACCACTGGGGATGCAGTGCCGTGAGTCCAGGGAGTGCATTGGCACCACTGGGGATGCACTGCAATGAGTCCAGAGAGTGCACTGGCACCAATGGTAACGCAGAGCAGTGAGTCGAGAGAGTGCACTCGCACCACAGGGGATGCAGTGCAGTGAGTCCAGAGAGTGCACTAGCACCACTGGGGATGCACTGCAGTGAGTCTAGAGTGTGCACTGGCACCACTGGGGATGCAGTGCAGTGAGTCCAGAGAGTGCACTGGCACCGCTGGGGATGCACTGCAGTGAGTCCAGAGAGTTCACTGGCACCACTGGGGATGTAGTGCAGTGAGTCCACAGAGGGCACTGGCACCACAGGGGATGCAGTGTAGTGAGTCCAGAGAGTACAGTGGCACCACTGGGGATGCAGTGCAGTGAGTCCAAAGAGTGCACTGGCACCATTGGGGATGCACTGTAGTGAGTCCAGAGACTTCACAGGCACCACTGGGGATGCAGTGCAGTGAGTCCAGAGAGTGCACTGGCACCACTGGGAATGCAGTAAGTCCAGACAGTGCACTGGCACCACTGGGGATGCACTGCAGTGAGTCCAGAGAGTGCACTGGCACCACTGGGGATGCACCCCGGCAAGTCCAGAGAGTGCACTGGCACCACTGGGGATGCAGTGCAGTGAGTCCAGAGAGTGCACTGGCACCACTGGGGATGCACTGCAGTGAGTGCAGAGAGTGCACTGGCACCACTGGGGATGCACTGCAGTGAGTCCAGAGAGTGCACTGGCACCACTGGGTATGCAGTGCAGTGACTCCAGAGAGTGCACTGGCACCAGTGGGGATGCAGTGCAGTGAGTCCAGAGAGTGCACTGGCACCACTGGGGATGCAGTACAGTGAGTCCAGAGTGTGCACTGGCACCACTGGGGATGCAGTGCAGTGAGTAAAGAGAGTACAGTGGCACCACTGGGGATGCACTGCAGTGAGTCCAGAGAGTGCACTGGCACCACTGGGTATGCAGTGCAGTGAGTCCAGAGAGTGCACTGGCACCACTGGGGATGCAGTACAGTGAGTCCAGAGTGTGCACTGGCACCACTGGGGATGCACTGCAGTGAGTGCAGAGAGTGCACTGACACCACTGGGGATGCAGTGCAGTGAGTCCAGAGAGTGCACTGGCACCACTGGGAATGCAGTGAGTCCAGAGAGTGCACTGGCACCACTGGGGATGCAGTGCAGTGAGTCCAGAGAGTGCACTGGCACCACTGGGAATGCAGTACAGTGAGTCCAGAGAGTGCACTGGCACCACTGGGGATGCAGTGCAGTGAGTAAAGAGAGTGCACTGGCACCACTGGGGATGCAGTGCAGTGAGTCCAGAGAGTGCACTGGCACCACTGGGGATGGACTGCAGTGAGTCCAGAGAGTGCACTGGCACCACTGGGGATGCAGTGCAGTGAGTCCAGAGAGTGCACTGGCACCACTTGGGATGCACTGCAGTGAGTCCAGAGAGTGCACTGGCACCACTGGGGATGCACTGCAGTGAGTCCAGAGAGTGCACTGGCACCATTGGGATGCAGTGCAGTGAGTCCAGAGAGTGCACTGGCACCACTGGGGATGCAGTGCAGTGAGTCCGGAGAGTGCACTGGCACCACTGGGATGCAGTGCACTGAGTCCACAGAGTGCACTGGCACCACAGGGGATACACTGCAGTGAGTCCAGAGAGTGCACTGGCACCACTGGGGATGCAGTGCCGTGAGTGCAGAGAGTGCACTGGCACCGCTGCGGTTGCACCCCGGTGTTTTCAGAGAGTGCAGTGGCACCACTGGGGATGCAGTGCAGTGAGTCCAGAGAGTGCACTGGCACCACGGGGGATGCAGTGCAGTGAGTCCAGAGAGTGCACTGTCACCACTGGGGATGCAGTGCAGTGAGACCGAAGAGTGCACTGGCACCACTGCGGATGCACTGCAGTGAGTCCAGAGAGTGCACTGGCACCTTGGGGATGCAGTTCAGTGAGTCCAGAGAGTGCACTGGCACCACTGGTGATGCAGTGCAATGAGTCCAGAGAGCCACTGGCACCACTGGGGATGCAGTGCATTTAGTCCAGAGAGTGAACAGGCACCACTGGGGATGCAGTGCACTGAGTCCAGAGAGGGCACTGTCAGCAATGGGGATGCAGTGCAGTGAGTCCAGAGAGTGCACTGGCACCACTGGGGATGCAGTGCAGTGAGACCAGAGACTTCACAGGCAGCACTGGGGATGCAGTGCAGTGAGTCCAGAGAGTGCACTGGCACCACTGGGGATGCAGTGCAGTGAGTCCAGAGAGTGCACTGGCACAAAAGGGAATGCAGTGCAGTGAGTCCAGAGAGTACACTGTCAGCACTGGGGATGCAGTGCAGTGAGTCCAGAGAGTGCACTGGCACCACTGGGGATGCAGTGCAGTGAGTCCTGAGATTGCACTGGCACCACTGGGGATGCACTGCAGTGAGTCCAGAGACTTCACAGGCACCACTGGGAATGCAGTGAGTCCAGAGAGTGCACTGGCACCACTGGGGATGCACTGCAGTGAGTCCAGAGAGTGCACTGGCACCACTGGGGATGCACCCCGGCAAGTCCAGAGAGTGCACTGGCAACCCTGGGGATGCAGTGCAGTGAGTCCAGAGAGTGCACTGGCACCACTGGGGTTGCACTGCAGTGAGTGCAGAGAGTGCACTGGCACCACTGGGGATGCAGTGCAGTGAGTCCAGAGAGTGCACTGGCACCACTGGGGATGCAGTGCAGTGAGTCCAGTGAGTGCACTGGCACCACTGGGGATGCAGTGCAGTGAGTCCAGAGAGTGCACTGGCACCACTGGGGATGCAGTGCAGTGAGTCCAGAGAGTGCACTGGCACCACTGTGGATGCAGTGCAGTGAGTCCAGAGAGTGCACTGGCACCACTGGGGATGGACTGTAGTGAGTCCAGAGAGTGCACTGGCACCACTGGGGATGCACTGCAGTGAGTCCAGAGAGTGCACTGGCACCACTGGGGATGCACTGCAGTGAGTCCAGAGAGTGCACTGGCACCATTGGGATGCAGTGCAGTGAGTCCAGAGAGTGCACTGGCACCACTGGGGATGCACTGCAGTGAGTCCGGAGAGTGCACTGGCACCACTGGGATGCAGTGCACTGAGTCCACAGAGTGCACTGGCACCACAGGGGATACACTGCAGTGAGTCCAGAGAGTGCACTGGCACCACTGGGGATGCAGTGCCGTGAGTGCAGAGAGTGCACTGGCACCGCTGCGGTTACACCCCGGTGTTTTCAGAGAGTGCACTGGCACCACTGGGGATGCAGTGCAGTGAGTCCAGAGAGTGCACTGGCACCACGGGGGATGCAGTGCAGTGAGTCCAGAGAGTGCACTGTCACCATTGGAGATGCAGTGCAGTGAGACCGAAGAGTGCACTGGCACCACTGCGGATGCACTGCAGTGAGTCCAGAGAGTGCACTGGCACCTTGGGGATGCAGTTCAGTGAGTCCAGAGAGTGCACTGGCACCACTGGTGATGCAGTGCAATGAGTCCAGAGAGCCACTGGCACCACTGGGGATGCAGTGCATTTAGTCCAGAGAGTGAACTGGCACCACTGGGGATGCAGTGCACTGAGTCCAGAGAGGGCACTGTCAGCAATGGGGATGCAGTGCAGTGAGTCCAGAGAGTGCACTGGCACCACTGGGGATGCAGTGCAGTGAGACCAGAGACTTCACAGGCAGCACTGGGGATGCAGTGCAGTGAGTCCAGAGAGTGCACTGGCACCACTGGGGATGCAGTGCAGTGAGTGCAGAGAGTGCACTGGCACAAAAGGGAATGCAGTGCAGTGAGTCCAGAGAGTGCACTGTCAGCACTGGGGATGCAGTGAAGTGAGTCCAGAGAGTGCACTGGCACCAACTGGAGCTGCACTGCTGTGAGTCCTGAGATTGCACTGGCACCACTGGGGATGCACTGCAGTGAGTCCAGAGACTTCACAGGCACCACTGGGGATGCAGTGCAGTGAGTCCAGAGAGTGCACTGGCACCACTGGGGATGCAGTGCCGTGAGTCCAGAGAGTGCATTGGCACCACTGGGGATGCACTGCAATGAGTCCAGAGAGTGCACTGGCACCAATGGTAACGCAGAGCAGTGAGTCGAGAGAGTGCACTCGCACCACAGGGGATGCAGTGCAGTGAGTCCAGAGAGTGCACTAGCACCACTGGGGATGCACTGCAGTGAGTCTAGAGTGTGCACTGGCACCACTGGGGATGCAGTGCAGTGAGTCCAGAGAGTGCACTGGCACCACGGGGGATGCAGTGCAGTGAGTCCAGAGAGTGCACTGTCACCACTGGGGATGCAGTGCAGTGAGACCGAAGAGTGCACTGGCACCACTGCGGATGCACTGCAGTGAGTCCAGAGAGTGCACTGGCACCTTGGGGATGCAGTTCAGTGAGTCCAGAGAGTGCACTGGCACCACTGGTGATGCAGTGCAATGAGTCCAGAGAGCCACTGGCACCACTGGGGATGCAGTGCATTTAGTCCAGAGAGTGAACTGGCACCACTGGGGATGCAGTGCACTGAGTCCAGAGAGGGCACTGTCAGCAATGGGGATGCAGTGCAGTGAGTCCAGAGAGTGCACTGGCACCACTGGGGATGCAGTGCAGTGAGACCAGAGACTTCACAGGCAGCACTGGGGATGCAGTGCAGTGAGTCCAGAGAGTGCACTGGCACCACTGGGGATGCAGTGCAGTGAGTGCAGAGAGTGCACTGGCACAAAAGGGAATGCAGTACAGTGAGTCCAGAGAGTGCACTGTCAGCACTGGGGATGCAGTGCAGTGAGTCCAGAGAGTGCACTGGCACCAACTGGAGCTGCACTGCTGTGAGTCCTGAGATTGCACTGGCACCACTGGGGATGCACTGCAGTGAGTCCAGAGACTTCACAGGCACCACTGGGAATGCAGTGAGACCAGAGAGTGCACTGGCACCACTGGGTATGCAGTGCAGTGAGTCCAGAGAGTACACTGGCACCAGTGGGGATGCAGTGCAGTGAGTCCAGAGAGTGCACTGGCACCACTGGGGATGCAGTGCAGTGAGTCCAGAGAGTGCACTGGCACCACTGGGGTTGCACTGCAGTGAGTGCAGAGAGTGCACTGGCACCACTGGGGATGCAGTGCAGTGAGTCCAGAGAGTGCACTGGCACCACTGGGGATGCAGTACAGTGAGTCCAGAGAGTGCACTGGCACCACTGGGGATGCAGTGCAGTGAGTAAAGAGAGTGTACTGGCACCACTGTGGATGCAGTGCAGTGAGTCCAGAGAGTGCACTGGCACCACTGGGGATGGACTGCAGTGAGTCCAGAGAGTGCACTGGCACCACTGGGGATGCAGTGCAGTGAGTCCAGAGAGTGCACTGGCACCACTGGGGATGCACTGCAGTGAGTCCAGAGAGTGCACTGGCACCACTGGGGATGCACTGCAGTGAGTCCAGAGAGTGCACTGGCACCATTGGGATGCAGTGCAGTGAGTCCAGAGAGTGCACTGGCACCACTGGGGATGCACTGCAGTGAGTCCGGAGAGTGCACTGGCACCACTGGGATGCAGTGCACTGAGTCCACAGAGTGCACTGGCACCACAGGGGATACACTGCAGTGAGTCCAGAGAGTGCACTGGCACCACTGGGGATGCAGTGCCGTGAGTGCAGAGAGTGCACTGTCACCACTGGGGATGCAGTGCAGTGAGACCGAAGAGTGCACTGGCACCACTGCGGATGCACTGCAGTGAGTCCAGAGAGTGCACTGGCACCTTGGGGATGCAGTTCAGTGAGTCCAGAGAGTGCACTGGCACCACTGGTGATGCAGTGCAATGAGTCCAGAGAGCCACTGGCACCACTGGGGATGCAGTGCATTTAGTCCAGAGAGTGAACTGGCACCACTGGGGATGCAGTGCACTGAGTCCAGAGAGGGCACTGTCAGCAATGGGGATGCAGTGCAGTGAGTCCAGAGAGTGCACTGGCACCACTGGGGATGCAGTGCAGTGAGACCAGAGACTTCACAGGCAGCACTGGGGATGCAGTGCAGTGAGTCCAGAGAGTGCACTGGCACCACTGGGGATGCAGTGCAGTGAGTGCAGAGAGTGCACTGGCACAAAAGGGAATGCAGTGCAGTGAGTCCAGAGAGTGCACTGTCAGCACTGGGGATGCAGTGAAGTGAGTCCAGAGAGTGCACTGGCACCAACTGGAGCTGCACTGCTGTGAGTCCTGAGATTGCACTGGCACCACTGGGGATGCACTGCAGTGAGTCCAGAGACTTCACAGGCACCACTGGGGATGCAGTGCAGTGAGTCCAGAGAGTGCACTGACACCACTGGGGATGCAGTGCCGTGAGTCCGGAGAGTGCATTGGCACCACTGGGGATGCACTGCAATGAGTCCAGAGAGTGCACTGGCACCAATGGTAATGCAGAGCAGTGAGTCAAGAGAGTGCACTGGCACCACAGGGGATGCAGTGCAGTGAGTCCAGAGAGTGCACTAGCACCACTGGGGATGCACTGCAGTGAGTCTAGAGTGTGCACTGGCACCACTGGGGATGCAGTGCAGTGAGTCCAGAGAGTTCACTGGCGCCACTGGGGATGTAGTGCAGTGAGTCCACAGAGGGCACTGGCACCACAGGGGATGCAGTGTAGTGAGTCCAGAGAGTACAGTGGCACCACTGGGGATGCAGTGCAGTGAGTCCAAAGAGTGCACTGGCACCATTGGTGATGAACTGTAGTGAGTCCAGAGACTTCACAGGCACCACTGCGGATGCAGTGCAGTGAGTCCAGAGAGTGCCCTGGCACTACTGGGAATGCAGTAAGTCCAGACAGTGCACTGGCACCACTGGGGATGCACTGCAGTGAGTCCAGAGAGTGCACTGGCACCACTGGGGATGCACCCCGGCAAGTCCAGAGAGTGCACTGGCACCACTGGGGATGCAGTGCAGTGAGACCAGAGAGTGCACTGGCACCACTGGGGATGCACTGCAGTGAGTGCAGAGAGTGCACTGGCACCACTGGGGATGCAGTGCAGTGAGTCCAGAGAGTGCACTGGCACCACTGGGTATGCAGTGCAGTGAGTCCAGAGAGTGCACTGGCACCAGTGGGGATGCAGTGCCGTGAGTCCAGAGAGTGCACTGGCACCACTGGGGATGCAGTACAGTGAGTCCAGAGTGTGCACTGGCACCACTGGGGATGCAGTGCAGTGAGTAAAGAGAGTACAGTGGCACCACTGGGGATGCACTGCAGTGGGTCCAGAGAGTGCACTGGCACCACTGGGTATGCAGGGCAGTGAGTCCAGAGAGTGCACTGGCACCACTGGGGATGCAGTGCAGTGAGTCCAGAGAGTGCACTGGCACCACTGGGGATGCAGTACAGTGAGTCCAGAGTGTGCACTGGCACCACTGGGGATGCACTGCAGTGAGTGCAGAGAGTGCACTGGCACCACTGGGGATGCAGTGCAGTGAGTCCAGAGAGTGCAGTGGCACCACTGGGGATGCAGTGCAGTGAGTCCAGAGAGTGCACTGGCACCACTGGGGATGCAGTACAGTGAGTCCAGAGAGTGCACTGGCACCACTGGGGATGCAGTGCAGTGAGTAAAGAGAGTGCACTGGCACCACTGTGGATGCAGTGCAGTGAGTCCAGAGAGTGCACTGGCACCACTGGGGATGGACTGCAGTGAGTCCAGAGAGTGCACTGGCACCACTGGGGATGCAGTGCAGTGAGTCCAGAGAGTGCACTGGCACCGCTGCGGTTGCACCCCGGTGTTTTCAGAGAGTGCAGTGGCACCACTGGGGATGCAGTGCAGTGAGTCCAGAGAGTGCACTGGCACCACGGGGGATGCAGTGCAGTGAGTCCAGAGAGTGCACTGTCACCACTGGGGATGCAGTGCAGTGAGACCGAAGAGTGCACTGGCACCACTGCGGATGCACTGCAGTGAGTCCAGAGAGTGCACTGGCACCTTGGGGATGCAGTTCAGTGAGTCCAGAGAGTGCACTGGCACCACTGGTGATGCAGTGCAATGAGTCCAGAGAGCCACTGGCACCACTGGGGATGCAGTGCAGTGAGTCCAGAGAGTGAACTGGCACCACTGGGGATGCAGTGCACTGAGTCCAGAGAGGGCACTGTCAGCAATGGGGATGCAGTGCAGTGAGTCCAGAGAGTGCACTGGCACCACTGGGGATGCAGTGCAGTGAGACCAGAGACTTCACAGGCAGCACTGGGGATGCAGTGCAGTGAGTCCAGAGAGTGCACTGGCACCACTGGGGATGCAGTGCAGTGAGTGCAGAGAGTGCACTGGCACAAAAGGGAATGCAGTGCAGTGAGTCCAGAGAGTGCACTGGCACCAACTGGAGCTGCACTGCTGTGAGTCCTGAGATTGCACTGGCACCACTGGGGATGCACTGCAGTGAGTCCAGAGACTTCACAGGCACCACTGGGGATGCAGTGCAGTGAGTCCAGAGAGTGCACTGGCACCACTGGGGATGCACTGCAGTGAGTCCAGAGAGTGCACTGGCACCACTGGGGATGCACTGCAGTGAGTCCAGAGAGTGCACTGGCACCACTGGGGATGCAGTACAGTGAGTCCAGAGAGTGCACTGGCACCTTGGGGATGCAGTGCAGTGAGTAAAGAGAGTGCACTGGCACCACTGTGGATGCAGTGCAGTGAGTCCAGAGAGTGCACTGGCACCACTGGGGATGCAGTGCAGTGAGTCCAGAGAGTGCACTGGCACCACTGGGGATGTAGTGCAGTGAGTCCACAGAGGGCACTGGCACCACAGGGGATGCAGTGCAGTGAGTCCAGAGAGTACAGTGGCACCACTGGGGATGAAGTGCAGTGAGTCCAAAGAGTGCACTGGCACCATTGGGGATGCACTGCAGTGAGTCCAGAGACTTCACAGGCAGCACTGGGGATGCAGTGCAGTGAGTCCAAAGAGTGCCCTGGCACCACTGGGAAGGCAGTAAGTCCAGAGAGTGCACTGGCACCACTGGGGATGCACTGCAGTGAGTCCAGAGAGTGCACTGGCACCACTGGGGATGCACCCCGGCAAGTCCAGAGAGTGCACTGGCACCACTGGGGATGCAGTGCAGTGAGTCCAGAGAGTGCACTGGCACCACTGGGGATGCACTGCACTGAGTCCACAGAGTGCACTGGCACCACAGGGGATACACTGCAGTGAGTCCAGAGAGTGCACTGGCACCACTGGGTATGCAGTGCAGTGAGTCCAGAGAGTGCACTGGCACCACTGGCGATGCAGTGCAGTGAGTCCAGAGAGTGCACTGGCACCACTGGGGATGCACTGCAGTGAGTCCAGAGAGTGCACTGGCACCACTGGGTATGCAGTGCAGTGAGTCCAGAGAGTGCACTGGCACCAGTGGGGATGCAGTGCAGTGAGTCCAGAGAGTGCACTGGCACCACTGGGGATGCAGTACAGTGAGTCCAGAGTGTGCACTGGCACCACTGGGGATGCAGTGCAGTGAGTAAAGAGAGTACAGTGGCACCACTGGGGATGCACTGCAGTGAGTCCAGAGAGTGCACTGGCACCACTGGGTATGCAGTGCAGTGAGTCCAGAGAGTGCACTGGCACCACTGGGGATGCAGTGCAGTGAGTCCAGAGAGTGCACTGGCACCACTGGGGATGCAGTACAGTGAGTCCAGAGTGTGCACTGGCACCACTGGGGATGCACTGCAGTGAGTGCAGAGAGTGCACTGGCACCACTGGGGATGCAGTGCAGTGAGTCCAGAGAGTGCACTGGCACCACTGGGGATGCAGTGCAGTGAGTCCAGAGAGTGCACTGGCACCACTGGGGATGCAGTACAGTGAGTCCAGAGAGTGCACTGGCACCACTGGGGATGCAGTGCAGTGAGTAAAGAGAGTGCACTGGCACCACTGTGGATGCAGTGCAGTGAGTCCAGAGAGTGCACTGGCACCACTGGGGATGGACTGCAGTGAGTCCAGAGAGTGCACTGGCACCACTGGGGATGCAGTGCAGTGAGTCCAGAGAGTGCACTGGCACCACTTGGGATGCACTGCAGTGAGTCCAGAGAGTGCACTGGCACCACTGGGGATGCACTGCAGTGAGTCCAGAGAGTGCACTGGCACCATTGGGATGCAGTGCAGTGAGTCCAGACAGTGCACTGGCACCACTGGGGATGCAGTGCAGTGAGTCCGGAGAGTGCACTGGCACCACTGGGATGCAGTGCACTGAGTCCACAGAGTGCACTGGCACCACAGGGGATACACTGCAGTGAGTCCAGAGAGTGCACTGGCACCACTGGGGATGCAGTGCCGTGAGTGCAGAGAGTGCACTGGCACCGCTGCGGTTGCACCCCGGTGTTTTCAAAGAGTGCAGTGGCACCACTGGGGATGCAGTGCAGTGAGTCCAGAGAGTGCACTGGCACCACGGGGGATGCAGTGCAGTGAGTCCAGAGAGTGCACTGTCACCACTGGGGATGCAGTGCAGTGAGACCGAAGAGTGCACTGGCACCACTGCGGATGCACTGCAGTGAGTCCAGAGAGTGCACTGGCACCTTGGGGATGCAGTTCAGTGAGTCCAGAGAGTGCACTGGCACCACTGGTGATGCAGTGCAATGAGTCCAGAGAGCCACTGGCACCACTGGGGATGCAGTGCATTTAGTCCAGAGAGTGAACTGGCACCACTGGGGATGCAGTGCACTGAGTCCAGAGAGGGCACTGTCAGCAATGGGGATGCAGTGCAGTGAGTCCAGAGAGTGCACTGGCACCACTGGGGATGCAGTGCAGTGAGACCAGAGACTTCACAGGCAGCACTGGGGATGCAGTGCAGTGAGTCCAGAGAGTGCACTGGCACCACTGGGGATGCAGTGCAGTGAGTGCAGAGAGTGCACTGGCACAAAAGGGAATGCAGTGCAGTGAGTCCAGAGAGTGCACTGTCAGCACTGGGGATGCAGTGCAGTGAGTCCAGAGAGTGCACTGGCACCAACTGGAGCTGCACTGCTGTGAGTCCTGAGATTGCACTGGCACCACTGGGGATGCACTGCAGTGAGTCCAGAGACTTCACAGGCACCACTGGGAATGCAGTGAGTCCAGAGAGTGCACTGGCACCACTGGGGATGCACTGCAGTGAGTCCAGAGAGTGCACTGGCACCACTGGGGATGCACCCCGGCAAGTCCAGAGAGTGCACTGGCACCACTGGGGATGCACTGCAGTGAGTGCAGAGAGTGCACTGGCACCACTGGGGATGCAGTGCAGTGAGTCCAGAGAGTGCACTGGCACCACTGGGGATGCAGTGCAGTGAGTCCAGAGAGTGCACTGGCACCACTGGGGATGCAGTACAGTGAGTCCAGAGAGTGCACTGGCACCACTGGGGATGGAGTGCAGTGAGTAAAGAGAGTGCACTGGCACCACTGTGGATGCAGTGCAGTGAGTCCAGAGAGTGCACTGGCACCACTGGGGATGGACTGCAGTGAGTCCAGAGAGTGCACTGGCACCACTGGGGATGCAGTGCAGTGAGTCCAGAGAGTGCACTGGCACCACTGGGGATGCACTGCAGTGAGTCCAGAGAGTGCACTGGCACCACTGGGGATGCACTGCAGTGAGTCCAGAGAGTGCACTGGCACCATTGGGATGCAGTGCAGTGAGTCCAGAGAGTGCACTGGCACCACTGGGGATGCACTGCAGTGAGTCCGGAGAGTGCACTGGCACCACTGGGATGCAGTGCACTGAGTCCACAGAGTGCACTGGCACCACAGGGGATACACTGCAGTGAGTCCAGAGAGTGCACTGGCACCTCTGGGGATTCAGTTCAGTGAGTCCAGAGAGTGAACTGGCACCATTGGGGAAGTAGTGCAGTGAGTCCAGAGTGCACTGGCACCACTGGGGATGCAGTGCAGTGAGTCCAGAGAGTGCACTGGCACCACTGGGGATGCAGTGCAGTGAGTCCAGAGAGTGCACTGGCACCAATGGGGATGCAGTGCAGTGAGTCCAGAGAGTGCACTGGTACCACTGGGGATGCACTGCAGTGAGTCCAGAGAGTGCACTGGCACCACTGGGGATGCAGTGCAGTGAGACCAGAGGTTGCAGTGGCACCACTGGGGATGCAGTGCAGTGAGTCCAGAGAGGGCACTGGTATGATTGGGGATGCACTGCAGTGAGTCCAGAGCGTGCACTGGCACCTCTGGGGATGCAGTGCAGTGAGTCCAGAGAGTGCACTGGCACCACTGGGGATGCACTGCAGTGAGTCCAGATGTTAGCCTAGCAACCACATAATCACCAAGTGATTATATGAAGGTGCTTTATTCAGCGCTGGAAGCCGGGGC
This sequence comes from Anser brachyrhynchus, assembly GCF_964034855.1. Classification (NCBI taxonomy): domain Eukaryota; kingdom Metazoa; phylum Chordata; class Aves; order Anseriformes; family Anatidae; genus Anser; species Anser brachyrhynchus. Next base: position 46,869 of record NW_027663840.1, on the reverse strand, counting down.
AGGTGCCCAAATCTGGCTTCAAGTCCCGTTACTTCCCAGCCGTTATTTATACATACAATATTGCGTCAGGTATACATATTCTTTACAGGTTGCAACAGCAGCCTCGCTTTTCATTCTAATTAGCTCCCCTCCCCTTTGCACATGCGTGGCGCACTCTGGTGGTCGTCCAGGTGGTCGTCCAGATGAAGTAAGGAGTCTTCCTCTCCGCTAAACCTTTCACCTTTCTTACTCGACGCATGCTCCCTCCGCTTCTTGGTTCTGCTTCAACTCATTTCATTATTTCCAGGCCCTTATCTAAGGTCAGGTTGTACCTGTTCCCTCCCAAGGTTCCCCTTCAATGACTCTTTTGATTGTTCAATGTACTCCCTAAGTATCCAGTATACATAGATTAATTGATAATGTAAGTACATTTGGCAATGCTTAATTATACTGTAGGTCCCATTACCTAAGAGACATTAGTAAAACATCCATTCGATTCTCCCCAACACTAACACAGAGACTGCACTGGCACCACTGGGGATGCAGTGCAGTGAGTCCAGAGAGGGCACTGGCACCACTGGCGATACACTGCAGTGAGTACAGAGAGTGCACTGGCACCACTGGGGATGCACTGCAGTGAGTCCAGAGAGTGCACTGGCACCACTGGGGATGCACTGTAGTGAGTCCAGAGAGTGCACTGGCACCACTGGTTTTGTAGTGCACTGAGTCCACAGAGGGCAACGGCACCACTGGGGATGCAGTGTAGTGAGTCCAGAGAGTACAGTGGCACCACTGGGGATGCAGTGCAGTGAGTCCAAAGAGTGCACTTGCACCATTGGGGATGCACTGCAGTGAGTCCAGAGACTTCACAGGCACCACTGGGGATGCAGTGCAGTGAGTCCAGAGAGGGCACTGGCACCACTGGGGATGCACTGCCGTGAGTCCAGAGATTGCACTGGCACCACTGGGGATGCAGTGCAGTGAGTCCAGAGAGTGCACTGGCACCACTGGGGATGCACTGCAGTGAGTACAAAGAGTGCACTGGCACCACTGGGGATGCACTGCAGTGAGTCCAGAGAGTGCACTGGCACCACTGGTTTTGTAGTGCACTGAGTCCACAGAGGGCACTGGCACCACTGGGGATGCAGTGTAGTGAGTCCAGAGAGTACAGTGGCACCACTGGTGATGCAGTGCAAAGAGTCCAGAGAGCCACTGGCACCACTGGGGATGCAGTGCATTTAGTCCAGAGAGTGAACAGGCACATCTGGGGATGCAGTGCACTGAGTCCAGAGAGGGCACTGTCATCAATGGGGATGCAGTGCAGTGAGTCCAGAGAGTGCACTGGCACCACTGGGGATGCAGTGCAGTGAGTGCAGAGAGTGCACTGGCACAAAAGGGGATGCACTGCAGTGAGTCCAGAGAGTGCACTGGCACCACTGGGGATGCAGTGCAGTGAGTCCAGAGAGTGTACTGGCACCACTGGGGATGCACTGCAGTGTGTCCAGAGAGTGCACTGGCACCACTGGGGATGTAGTGCACTGAGTCCACAGAGGGCAACGGCACCACTGGGGATGCAGTGTAGTGAGTCCAGAGAGTACAGTGGCACCACTGGGGATGCAGTGCAGTGAGTCCAAAGAGTGCACTGGCACCATTGGGGATGCAGTGCAGTGAGTCCAGAGACTTCACAGGCACCACTGGGGATGCAGTGCAGTGAGTCCAGAGAGTGCCCTGGCACCACTGGGAATGCAGTGAGTCCAGAGAGTGCACTGGCACCACTGGGGATGCACTGCAGTGAGTCCAGAGAGTGCACTGGCACCACTGGGGATGCACCCCGGCAAGTCCAGAGAGTGCACTGGCACCACTGGGGATGCAGTGCAGTGAGTCCAGAGAGTGCACTGGCACCACTGGGGTTGCACTGCAGTGAGTGCAGAGAGTGCACTGGCACCACTGGGGATGCAGTGCAGTGAGTCCAGAGAGTGCACTGGCACCACTGGGGATGCAGTGCAGTGAGTCCAGAGAGTGCACTGGCACCACTGGGGATGCAGTGCAGTGAGTCCAGAGAGTGCACTGGCACCACTGGGGATGCAGTACAGTGAGTCCAGAGAGTGCACTGGCACCACTGGGGATGCAGTGCAGTGAGTAAAGAGAGTGCACTGGCACCACTGGGGATGCAGTGCAGTGAGTCCAGAGAGTGCACTGGCACCACTGGGGATGCAGTACAGTGAGTCCAGAGAGTGCACTGGCACCACTGGGGATGCAGTGCAGTGAGTAAAGAGAGTGCACTGGCACGACTGTGGATGCAGTGCAGTGAGTCCAGAGAGTGCACTGGCACCACTGGGGATGGACTGCAGTGAGTCCAGAGAGTGCACTGGCACAAAAGGGAATGCAGTGCAGTGAGTCCAGAGAGTGCACTGGCACCAACTGGAGCTGCACTGCTGTGAGTCCTGAGATTGCACTGGCACCACTGGGGATGCACTGCAGTGAGTCCAGAGAGTGCACTGGCACCACTGGGGATGCACTGCAGTGAGTCCAGAGAGTGAACTGGCACCACTGGGATGCAGTGCACTGAGTCCACAGAGTGCACTGGCACCACAGGGGATACACTGCAGTGAGTCCAGAGAGTGCACTGGCACCACTGGGGATGCAGTGCCGTGAGTGCAGAGAGTGCACTGGCACCGCTGCGGTTGCACCCCGGTGTTTTCAGAGAGTGCAGTGGCACCACTGGTGATGCAGTGCAGTGAGTCCATAGAGTGCACTGGCACCACTGGGGATGCAGTGCAGTGAGTCCAGAGAGTGCACTGTCACCACTGGGGATGCAGTGCAGTGAGTCCAGAGAGTGCACTGGCACCACTGGGGATGCAGTGCAGTGAGTCCAGAGAGTGCACTGGCACCTTGGGGATGCAGTTCAGTGAGTCCAGAGAGTGCACTGGCACAACTGGGGATGCAGTGCAGTGAGTCCAGAGACTACACTGGCACCACTGGAAATGCAGTGCACTGAGTCCAGAGAGTGCACTGGCACCACTGGGGATGCAGTGCAGTGAGTCCAGAGAGTACAGTGACACCACTGGGGATGCAGTGCAGTGAGTCCAAAGAGTGCACTGGCACCATTGGGGATGCACTGCAGTGAGTCCAGAGACTTCACAGGCACCACTGGGGATGCAGTGCAGTGAGTCCAGAGAGTGCCCTGGCACCACTGGGAATGCAGTGAGTCCAGAGAGTGCACTGGCACCACTGGGGATGCACTGCAGTGAGTCCAGAGAGTGCACTGGCACCACTGGGGATGCACCCCGGCAAGTCCAGAGAGTGCACTGGCACCACTGGGGATGCAGTGCAGTGAGTCCAGAGAGTGCACTGGCACCACTGGGGTTGCACTGCAGTGAGTGCAGAGAGTGCACTGGCACCACTGGGGATGCAGTGCAGTGAGTCCAGAGAGTGCACTGGCACCACTGGGGATGCAGTGCAGTGAGTCCAGAGAGTGCACTGGCACCACTGGGGATGCAGTGCAGTGAGTCCAGAGAGTGCACTGGCACCACGGGGGATGCAGTGCAGTGAGTCCAGAGAGTGCACTGTCACCACTGGGGATGCAGTGCAGTGAGACCGAAGAGTGCACTGGCACCACTGCGGATGCACTGCAGTGAGTCCAGAGAGTGCACTGGCACCACTGGGGATGCAGTGCAGTGAGTCCAGAGAGTGCCCTGGCACCACTGGGAATGCAGTAAGTCCAGAGAGTGCACTGGCACCACTGGGGATGCACTGCAGTGAGTCCAGAGAGTGCACTGGCACCACTGGGGATGCACCCCGGCAAGTCCAGAGAGTGCACTGGCACCACTGGGGATGCAGTGCAGTGAGTCCAGAGAGTGCACTGGCACCACTGGGGATGCACTGCACTGAGTCCACAGAGTGCACTGGCACCACAGGGGATACACTGCAGTGAGTCCAGAGAGTGCACTGGCACCACTGGGTATGCAGTGCAGTGAGTCCAGAGAGTGCACTGGCACCACTGGGGATGCAGTGCAGTGAGTCCAGAGAGTGCACTGGCACCACTGGGGATGCAGTACAGTGAGTCCAGAGTGTGCACTGGCACCACTGGGGATGCAGTGCAGTGAGTAAAGAGAGTACAGTGGCACCACTGGGGATGCACTGCAGTGAGTCCAGAGAGTGCCCTGGCACCACTGGGAATGCAGTGAGTCCAGAGAGTGCACTGGCACCACTGGGGATGCACTGCAGTGAGTCCAGAGAGTGCACTGGCACCACTGGGGATGCACCCTGGCAAGTCCAGAGAGTGCACTGGCACCACTGTTGATGCAGTGCAGTGAGTCCAGAGAGTGCACTGGCACCACTGGGGATGCACTGCAGTGAGTGCAGAGAGTGCACTGGCACCACTGGGGATGCACTGCAGTGAGTCCAGAGAGTGCACTGGCACCACTGGGGATGCACTGCAGTGAGTCCAGAGAGTGCACTGGCACCACTGGGGATGCAGTGCAGTGAGTCCAGAGAGTGCACTGGTACCACTGGGGATGCAGTACAGTGAGTCCAGAGAGTGCACTGGCACCTTGGGGATGCAGTGCAGTGAGTAAAGAGAGTGCACTGGCACCACTGTGGATGCAGTGCAGTGAGTCCAGAGAGTGCACTGGCACCACTGGGGATGGACTGCAGTGAGTCCAGAGAGTGCACTGGCACCACTGGGGATGCAGTGCAGTGAGTCCAGAGAGTGCACTGGCACCACTGGGGATGCACTGCAGTGAGTCCAGAGAGTGCACTGGCACCACTGGGGATGCACTGCAGTGAGTCAAGAAAGTGCACTGGCACCACTGGGATGCAGTGCAGTGAGTCCAGAGAGTGCACTGGCACCACGGGGGATGCAGTGCAGTGAGTCCAGAGAGTGCACTGGCACCACTGGGATGCAGTGCACTGAGTCCACAGAGTGCACTGGCACCACAGGGGATACACTGCAGTGAGTCCAGAGAGTGCACTGGCACCACTGGGGATGCAGTGCCGTGAGTGCAGAGAGTGCACTGGCACCGCTGCGGTTGCACCCCGGTGTTTTCAGAGAGTGCAGTGGCACCACTGGGGATGCAGTGCAGTGAGTCCAGAGAGTGCACTGGCACCACTGGGGATGCAGTGCAGTGAGTGCAGAGAGTGCACTGGCACCAACTGGAGCTGCACTGCTGTGAGTCCTGAGATTGCACTGGCACCACTGGGGATGCACTGCAGTGAGTCCAGAGATTTCACAGGCACCAATGGGGATGCAGTACAGTGAGTCCAGAGAGTACACTGGCACCTCTGGGGATTCAGTTCAGTGAGTCCAGAGAGTGAACTGGCACCATTGGGGAAGTAGTGCAGTGAGTCCAGAGTGCACTGGCACCACTGGGGATGCAGTGCAGTGAGTCCAGAGAGTGCACTGGCACCACTGGGGATGCAGTGCAGTGAGTCCAGAGAGTGCACTGGCACCAATGGGGATGCAGTGCAGTGAGTCCAGAGAGTGCACTGGTACCACTGGGGATGCACTGCAGTGAGTCCAGAGAGTGCACTGGCACCACTGGGGATGCAGTGCAGTGAGACCAGAGGTTGCAGTGGCACCACTGGGGATGCAGTGCAGTGAGTCCAGAGAGGGCACTGGTACGATTGGGGATGCACTGCAGTGAGTCCAGAGCGTGCACTGGCACCTCTGGGGATGCAGTGCAGTGAGTCCAGAGAGTGCACTGGCACCACTGGGGATGCACTGCACTGAGTCCAGAGAGGGCACTGGCACCACTGGCGATGCACCCCGGCAAGTCCAGAGAGTGCACTGGCACCACTGTGGATGCACTGCAGTGAGTCCAGAGAGTGCACTGGCACCACTGGGGATGCAGTGCAGTGAGTCCAGAGACTGCACTGGCACCACTGGGGATGCAATGCAGTGACTCCAGAGAGTGCACTGGCACCACTGGGGATGCACTGCAGTGAGTCCAGATGTTAGCCTAGCAACCACATAATCACCAAGTGATTATATGAAGGTGCTTTATTCAGCGCTGGAAGCCGGGGCAGGTGCCCAAATCTGGCTTCAAGTCCCGTTACTTCCCAGCCGTTATTTATACATACAATATTGCGTCAGGTATACATATTCTTTACAGGTTGCAACAGCAGCCTCGCTTTTCATTCTAATTAGCTCCCCTCCCCTTTGCACATGCGTGGCGCACTCTGGTGGTCGTCCAGGTGGTCGTCCAGATGAAGTAAGGAGTCTTCCTCTCCGCTAAACCTTTCACCTTTCTTACTCGACGCATGCTCCCTCCGCTTCTTGGTTCTGCTTCAACTCATTTCATTATTTAAAGGCCCTTATCTAAGGTCAGGTTGTACCTGTTCCCTCCCAAGGTTCCCCTTCAATGACTCTTTTGATTGTTCAATGTACTCCCTAAGTATCCAGTATACATAGATTAATTGATAATGTAAGTACATTTGGCAATGCTTAATTATACTGTAGGTCCCATTACCTAAGAGACATTAGTAAAACATCCATTCGATTCTCCCCAACACTAACACAGAGACTGCACTGGCACCACTGGGGATGCAGTGCAGTGAGTCCAGAGAGGGCACTGGCACCACTGGCGATGCACTGCAGTGAGTACAGAGAGTGCACTGGCACCACTGGGGATGCACTGCAGTGAGTCCAGAGAGTGCACTGGCACCACTTGGGATGCAGTGCAGTGAGTCCAGAGAATGCACTGGCACCACTGGGGATGCAGTGCATTTAGTCCAGAGAGTGAACTGGCACCACTGGGGATGCAGTGCACTGAGTCCAGAGAGGGCACTGTCATCAATGGGGATGCAGTGCAGTGAGTCCAGAGAGTGCACTGGCACCACTGGGGATGCACTGCAGTGAGTGCAGAGAGTGCACTGGCACCACTGGGGATGCACTGCAGTGAGTCCAGAGAGTGCACTGGCACCACTGGGGATGCAGTGCAGTGAGTCCAGAGAGTGCACTGGCACCACTGGGGATGCACTGCAGTGAGTCCAGAGAGTGCACTGGCACCACTGGTTTTGTAGTGCACTGAGTCCACAGAGGGCAACGGCACCACTGGGGATGCAGTGTAGTGAGTCCAGAGAGTACAGTGGCACCACTGGGGATGCAGTGCAGTGAGTCCAAAGAGTGCACTTGCACCATTGGGGATGCACTGCAGTGAGTCCAGAGACTTCACAGGCACCACTGGGGATGCAGTGCAGTGAGTCCAGAGAGGGCACTGGCACCACTGGGGATGCACTGCCGTGAGTCCAGAGATTGCACTGGCACCACTGGGGATGCAGTGCAGTGAGTCCAGAGAGTGCACTGGCACCACTGGGGATGCACTGCAGTGAGTCCACAGAGTGCACTGGCACCACTGGGGATGCACTGCAGTGAGTCCAGAGAGTGCACTGGCACCACTGGTTTTGTAGTGCACTGAGTCCACAGAGGGCACTGGCACCACTGGGGATGCAGTGCAGTGAGTCCAGAGAGTACAGTGGCACCACTGGTGATGCAGTGCAATGAGTCCAGAGAGCCACTGGCACCACTGGGGATGCAGTGCATTTAGTCCAGAGAGTGAACTGGCACATCTGGGGATGCAGTGCACTGAGTCCAGAGAGGGCACTGTCATCAATGGGGATGCAGTGCAGTGAGTCCAGAGAGTGCACTGGCACCACTGGGGATGCAGTGCAGTGAGTGCAGAGAGTGCACTGGCACAAAAGGGGATGCACTGCAGTGAGTCCAGAGAGTGCACTGGCACCACTGGGGATGCAGTGCAGTGAGTCCAGAGAGTGTACTGGCACCACTGGGGATGCACTGCAGTGAGTCCAGAGAGTGCACTGGCACCACTGGGGATGTAGTGCACTGAGTCCACAGAGGGCAACGGCACCACTGGGGATGCAGTGTAGTGAGTCCAGAGAGTACAGTGGCACCACTGGGGATGCAGTGCAGTGAGTCCAAAGAGTGCACTGGCACCATTGGGGATGCAGTGCAGTGAGTCCAGAGACTTCACAGGCACCACTGGGGATGCAGTGCAGTGAGTCCAGAGAGTGCCCTGGCACCACTGGGAATGCAGTGAGTCCAGAGAGTGCACTGGCACCACTGGGGATGCACTGCAGTGAGTCCAGAGAGTGCACTGGCACCACTGGGGATGCACCCCGGCAAGTCCAGAGAGTGCACTGACACCACTGGGGATGCAGTGCAGTGAGTCCAGAGAGTGCACTGGCACCACTGGGGTTGCACTGCAGTGAGTGCAGAGAGTGCACTGGCACCACTGGGGATGCAGTGCAGTGAGTCCAGAGAGTGCACTGGCACCACTGGGGATGCAGTGCAGTGAGTCCAGAGAGTGCACTGGCACCACTGGGGATGCAGTGCAGTGAGTCCAGAGAGTGCACTGGCACCACTGGGGATGCAGTGCAGTGAGTAAAGAGAGTGCACTGGCACCACTGGGGATGCAGTGCAGTGAGTCCAGAGAGTGCACTGGCACCACTGGGGATGCAGTACAGTGAGTCCAGAGAGTGCACTGGCACCACTGGGGATGCAGTGCAGTGAGTAAAGAGAGTGCACTGGCACGACTGTGGATGCAGTGCAGTGAGTCCAGAGAGTGCACTGGCACCACTGGGGATGGACTGCAGTGAGTCCAGAGAGTGCACTGGCACAAAAGGGAATGCAGTGCAGTGAGTCCAGAGAGTGCACTGGCACCAACTGGAGCTGCACTGCTGTGAGTCCTGAGATTGCACTGGCACCACTGGGGATGCACTGCAGTGAGTCCAGAGAGTGCACTGGCACCACTGGGGATGCACTGCAGTGAGTCCAGAGAGTGAACTGGCACCACTGGGATGCAGTGCACTGAGTCCACAGAGTGCACTGGCACCACAGGGGATACACTGCAGTGAGTCCAGAGAGTGCACTGGCACCACTGGGGATGCAGTGCCGTGAGTGCAGAGAGTGCACTGGCACCGCTGCGGTTGCACCCCGGTGTTTTCAGAGAGTGCAGTGGCACCACTGGGGATGCAGTGCAGTGAGTCCATAGAGTGCACTGGCACCACGGGGGATGCAGTGCAGTGAGTCCAGAGAGTGCACTGTCACCACTGGGGATGCAGTGCAGTGAGTCCAGAGAGTGCACTGGCACCACTGGGGATGCAGTGCAGTGAGTCCAGAGAGTGCACTGGCACCTTGGGGATGCAGTTCAGTGAGTCCAGAGAGTGCACTGGCACAACTGGGGATGCAGTGCAGTGAGTCCAGAGACTACACTGGCACCACTGGAAATGCAGTGCACTGAGTCCAGAGAGTGCACTGGCACAACTGGGGATGCAGTGCAGTGAGTCCAGAGAGTACAGTGACACCACTGGGGATGCAGTGCAGTGAGTCCAAAGAGTGCACTGGCACCATTGGGGATGCACTGCAGTGAGTCCAGAGACTTCACAGGCACCACTGGGGATGCAGTGCAGTGAGTCCAGAGAGTGCCCTGGCACCACTGGGAATGCAGTGAGTCCAGAGAGTGCACTGGCACCACTGGGGATGCACTGCAGTGAGTCCAGAGAGTGCACTGGCACCACTGGGGATGCACCCCGGCAAGTCCAGAGAGTGCACTGGCACCACTGGGGATGCAGTGCAGTGAGTCCAGAGAGTGCACTGGCACCACTGGGGTTGCACTGCAGTGAGTGCAGAGAGTGCACTGGCACCACTGGGGATGCAGTGCAGTGAGTCCAGAGAGTGCACTGGCACCACTGGGGATGCAGTGCAGTGAGTCCAGAGAGTGCACTGGCACCACTGGGGATGCAGTGCAGTGAGTCCAGAGAGTGCACTGGCACCACGGGGGATGCAGTGCAGTGAGTCCAGAGAGTGCACTGTCACCACTGGGGATGCAGTGCAGTGAGACCGAAGAGTGCACTGGCACCACTGCGGATGCACTGCAGTGAGTCCAGAGAGTGCACTGGCACCACTGGGGATGCAGTGCAGTGAGTCCAGAGAGTGCCCTGGCACCACTGGGAATGCAGTAAGTCCAGACAGTGCACTGGCACCACTGGGGATGCACTGCAGTGAGTCCAGAGAGTGCACTGGCACCACTGGGGATGCACCCCGGCAAGTCCAGAGAGTGCACTGGCACCACTGGGGATGCAGTGCAGTGAGTCCAGAGAGTGCACTGGCACCACTGGGGATGCACTGCACTGAGTCCACAGAGTGCACTGGCACCACAGGGGATACACTGCAGTGAGTCCAGAGAGTGCACTGGCACCACTGGGTATGCAGTGCAGTGAGTCCAGAGAGTGCACTGGCACCACTGGGGATGCAGTGCAGTGAGTCCAGAGAGTGCACTGGCACCACTGGGGATGCAGTACAGTGAGTCCAGAGTGTGCACTGGCACCACTGGGGATGCAGTGCAGTGAGTAAAGAGAGTACAGTGGCACCACTGGGGATGCTCTGCAGTGAGTCCAGAGAGTGCCCTGGCACCACTGGGAATGCAGTGAGTCCAGAGAGTGCACTGGCACCACTGGGGATGCACTGCAGTGAGTCCAGAGAGTGCACTGGCACCACTGGGGATGCACCCTGGCAAGTCCAGAGAGTGCACTGGCACCACTGTTGATGCAGTGCAGTGAGTCCAGAGAGTGCACTGGCACCACTGGGGATGCACTGCAGTGAGTGCAGAGAGTGCACTGGCACCACTGGGGATGCACTGCAGTGAGTCCAGAGAGTGCACTGGCACCACTGGGGATGCACTGCAGTGAGTCCAGAGAGTGCACTGGCACCACTGGGGATGCAGTGCAGTGAGTCCAGAGAGTGCACTGGCACCACTGGGGATGCAGTACAGTGAGTCCAGAGAGTGCACTGGCACCTTGGGGATGCAGTGCAGTGAGTAAAGAGAGTGCACTGGCACCACTGTGGATGCAGTGCAGTGAGTCCAGAGAGTGCACTGGCACCACTGGGGATGGACTGCAGTGAGTCCAGAGAGTGCACTGGCACCACTGGGGATGCAGTGCAGTGAGTCCAGAGAGTGCACTGGCACCACTGGGGATGCACTGCAGTGAGTCCAGAGAGTGCACTGGCACCACTGGGGATGCACTGCAGTGAGTCAAGAAAGTGCACTGGCACCACTGGGATGCAGTGCAGTGCGTCCAGAGAGTGCACTGGCACCACGGGGGATGCAGTGCAGTGAGTCCAGAGAGTGCACTGGCACCACTGGGATGCAGTGCAGTGAGTCCACAGAGTGCACTGGCACCACAGGGGATACACTGCAGTGAGTCCAGAGAGTGCACTGGCACCACTGGGGATGCAGTGCCGTGAGTGCAGAGAGTGCACTGGCACCGCTGCGGTTGCACCCCGGTGTTTTCAGAGAGTGCAGTGGCACCACTGGGGATGCAGTGCAGTGAGACCAGAGAGTGCACTGGCACCACTGGGGATGCAGTGCAGTGAGTGCAGAGAGTGCACTGGCACCAACTGGAGCTGCACTGCTGTGAGTCCTGAGATTGCACTGGCACCACTGGGGATGCACTGCAGTGAGTCCAGAGATTTCACAGGCACCAATGGGGATGCAGTACAGTGAGTCCAGAGAGTACACTGGCACCTCTGGGGATTCAGTTCAGTGAGTCCAGAGAGTGAACTGGCACCATTGGGGAAGTAGTGCAGTGAGTCCAGAGTGCACTGGCACCACTGAGGATGCAGTGCAGTGAGTCCAGAGAGTGCACTGGCACCACTGGGGATGCAGTGCAGTGAGTCCAGAGAGTGCACTGGCACCAATGGGGATGCAGTGCAGTGAGTCCAGAGAGTGCACTGGTACCACTGGGGATGCACTGCAGTGAGTCCAGAGAGTGCACTGGCACCACTGGGGATGCAGTGCAGTGAGACCAGAGGTTGCAGTGGCACCACTGGGGATGCAGTGCAGTGAGTCCAGAGAGGGCACTGGTACGATTGGGGATGCACTGCAGTGAGTCCAGAGCGTGCACTGGCACCTCTGGGGATGCAGTGCAGTGAGTCCAGAGAGTGCACTGGCACCACGGGGGATGCAGTGCAGTGAGTCCAGAGAGGGCACTGGCACCACTGGGGATGCACCCCGGCAAGTCCAGAGAGTGCACTGGCACCACTGTGGATGCACTGCAGTGAGTCCAGAGAGTGCACTGGCACCACTGGGGATGGACTGCAGTGAGTCCAGAGACTGCACTGGCACCACTGGGGATGCAATGCAGTGACTCCAGAGAGTGCACTGGCACCACTGGGGATGCACTGCAGTGAGTCCAGATGTTAGCCTAGCAACCACATAATCACCAAGTGATTATATGAAGGTGCTTTATTCAGCGCTGGAAGCCGGGGCAGGTGCCCAAATCTGGCTTCAAGTCCCGTTACTTCCCAGCCGTTATTTATACATACAATATTGCGTCAGGTATACATATTCTTTACAGGTTGCAACAGCAGCCTCGCTTTTCATTCTAATTAGCTCCCCTCCCCTTTGCACATGCGTGGCGCACTCTGGTGGTCGTCCAGGTGGTCGTCCAGATGAAGTAAGGAGTCTTCCTCTCCGCTAAACCTTTCACCTTTCTTACTCGACGCATGCTCCCTCCGCTTCTTGGTTCTGCTTCAACTCATTTCATTATTTAAAGGCCCTTATCTAAGGTCAGGTTGTACCTGTTCCCTCCCAAGGTTCCCCTTCAATGACTCTTTTGATTGTTCAATGTACTCCCTAAGTATCCAGTATACATAGATTAATTGATAATGTAAGTACATTTGGCAATGCTTAATTATACTGTAGGTCCCATTACCTAAGAGACATTAGTAAAACATCCATTCGATTCTCCCCAACACTAACACAGAGACTGCACTGGCACCACTGGGGATGCAGTGCAGTGAGTCCAGAGAGGGCACTGGCACCACTGGCGATGCACTGCAGTGAGTACAGAGAGTGCACTGGCACCACTGGGGATGCACTGCAGTGAGTCCAGAGAGTGCACTGGCACCACTTGGGATGCAGTGCAGTGAGTCCAGAGAATGCACTGGCACCACTGGGGATGCAGTGCATTTAGTCCAGAGAGTGAACTGGCACCACTGGGGATGCAGTGCACTGAGTCCAGAGAGGGCACTGTCATCAATGGGGATGCAGTGCAGTGAGTCCAGAGAGTGCACTGGCACCACTGGGGATGCACTGCAGTGAGTGCAGAGAGTGCACTGGCACCACTGGGGATGCACTGCAGTGAGTCCAGAGAGTGCACTGGCACCACTGGGGATGCAGTGCAGTGAGTCCAGAGAGTGCACTGGCACCACTGGGGATGCACTGCAGTGAGTCCAGAGAGTGCACTGGCACCACTGGTTTTGTAGTGCACTGAGTCCACAGAGGGCAACGGCACCACTGGGGATGCAGTGTAGTGAGTCCAGAGAGTACAGTGACACCACTGGGGATGCAGTGCAGTGAGTCCAAAGAGTGCACTGGCACCATTGGGGATGCACTGCAGTGAGTCCAGAGACTTCACAGGCACCACTGGGGATGCAGTGCAGTGAGTCCAGAGAGTGCCCTGGCACCACTGGGAATGCAGTGAGTCCAGAGAGTGCACTGGCACCACTGGGGATGCACTGCAGTGAGTCCAGAGAGTGCACTGGCACCACTGGGGATGCACCCCGGCAAGTCCAGAGAGTGCACTGGCACCACTGGGGATGCAGTGCAGTGAGTCCAGAGAGTGCACTGGCACCACTGGGGTTGCACTGCAGTGAGTGCAGAGAGTGCACTGGCACCACTGGGGATGCAGTGCAGTGAGTCCAGAGAGTGCACTGGCACCACTGGGTATGCAGTGCAGTGAGTCCAGAGAGTGCACTGGCACCACTGGGGATGCAGTGCAGTGAGTCCAGAGAGTGCACTGGCACCACGGGGGATGCAGTGCAGTGAGTCCAGAGAGTGCACTGTCACCACTGGGGATGCAGTGCAGTGAGACCGAAGAGTGCACTGGCACCACTGCGGATGCACTGCAGTGAGTCCAGAGAGTGCACTGGCACCACTGGGGATGCAGTGCAGTGAGTCCAGAGAGTGCCCTGGCACCACTGGGAATGCAGTAAGTCCAGAGAGTGCACTGGCACCACTGGGGATGCACTGCAGTGAGTCCAGAGAGTGCACTGGCACCACTGGGGATGCACCCCGGCAAGTCCAGAGAGTGCACTGGCACCACTGGGGATGCAGTGCAGTGAGTCCAGAGAGTGCACTGGCACCACTGGGGATGCACTGCACTGAGTCCACAGAGTGCACTGGCACCACAGGGGATACACTGCAGTGAGTCCAGAGAGTGCACTGGCACCACTGGGTATGCAGTGCAGTGAGTCCAGAGAGTGCACTGGCACCACTGGGGATGCAGTGCAGTGAGTCCAGAGAGTGCACTGGCACCACTGGGGATGCAGTACAGTGAGTCCAGAGTGTGCACTGGCACCACTGGGGATGCAGTGCAGTGAGTAAAGAGAGTACAGTGGCACCACTGGGGATGCACTGCAGTGAGTCCAGAGAGTGCCCTGGCACCACTGGGAATGCAGTGAGTCCAGAGAGTGCACTGGCACCACTGGGGATGCACTGCAGTGAGTCCAGAGAGTGCACTGGCACCACTGGGGATGCACCCTGGCAAGTCCAGAGAGTGCACTGGCACCACTGTTGATGCAGTGCAGTGAGTCCAGAGAGTGCACTGGCACCACTGGGGATGCACTGCAGTGAGTGCAGAGAGTGCACTGGCACCACTGGGGATGCACTGCAGTGAGTCCAGAGAGTGCACTGGCACCACTGGGGATGCACTGCAGTGAGTCCAGAGAGTGCACTGGCACCACTGGGGATGCAGTGCAGTGAGTCCAGAGAGTGCACTGGTACCACTGGGGATGCAGTACAGTGAGTCCAGAGAGTGCACTGGCACCTTGGGGATGCAGTGCAGTGAGTAAAGAGAGTGCACTGGCACCACTGTGGATGCAGTGCAGTGAGTCCAGAGAGTGCACTGGCACCACTGGGGATGGACTGCAGTGAGTCCAGAGAGTGCACTGGCACCACTGGGGATGCAGTGCAGTGAGTCCAGAGAGTGCACTGGCACCACTGGGGATGCACTGCAGTGAGTCCAGAGAGTGCACTGGCACCACTGGGGATGCACTGCAGTGAGTCAAGAAAGTGCACTGGCACCACTGGGATGCAGTGCAGTGAGTCCAGAGAGTGCACTGGCACCACGGGGGATGCAGTGCAGTGAGTCCAGAGAGTGCACTGGCACCACTGGGATGCAGTGCACTGAGTCCACAGAGTGCACTGGCACCACAGGGGATACACTGCAGTGAGTCCAGAGAGTGCACTGGCACCACTGGGGATGCAGTGCCGTGAGTGCAGAGAGTGCACTGGCACCGCTGCGGTTGCACCCCGGTGTTTTCAGAGAGTGCAGTGGCACCACTGGGGATGCAGTGCAGTGAGTCCAGAGAGTGCACTGGCACCACTGGGGATGCAGTGCAGTGAGTGCAGAGAGTGCACTGGCACCAACTGGAGCTGCACTGCTGTGAGTCCTGAGATTGCACTGGCACCACTGGGGATGCACTGCAGTGAGTCCAGAGATTTCACAGGCACCAATGGGGATGCAGTACAGTGAGTCCAGAGAGTACACTGGCACCTCTGGGGATTCAGTTCAGTGAGTCCAGAGAGTGAACTGGCACCATTGGGGAAGTAGTGCAGTGAGTCCAGAGTGCACTGGCACCACTGGGGATGCAGTGCAGTGAGTCCAGAGAGTGCACTGGCACCACTGGGGATGCAGTGCAGTGAGTCCAGAGAGTGCACTGGCACCAATGGGGATGCAGTGCAGTGAGTCCAGAGAGTGCACTGGTACCACTGGGGATGCACTGCAGTGAGTCCAGAGAGTGCACTGGCACCACTGGGGATGCAGTGCAGTGAGACCAGAGGTTGCAGTGGCACCACTGGGGATGCAGTGCAGTGAGTCCAGAGAGGGCACTGGTACGATTGGGGATGCACTGCAGTGAGTCCAGAGCGTGCACTGGCACCTCTGGGGATGCAGTGCAGTGAGTCCAGAGAGTGCACTGGCACCACTGGGGATGCACTGCACTGAGTCCAGAGAGGGCACTGGCACCACTGGCGATGCACCCCGGCAAGTCCAGAGAGTGCACTGGCACCACTGTGGATGCACTGCAGTGAGTCCAGAGAGTGCACTGGCACCACTGGGGATGCAGTGCAGTGAGTCCAGAGACTGCACTGGCACCACTGGGGATGCAATGCAGTGACTCCAGAGAGTGCACTGGCACCACTGGGGATGCACTGCAGTGAGTCCAGATGTTAGCCTAGCAACCACATAATCACCAAGTGATTATATGAAGGTGCTTTATTCAGCGCTGGAAGCCGGGGCAGGTGCCCAAATCTGGCTTCAAGTCCCGTTACTTCCCAGCCGTTATTTATACATACAATATTGCGTCAGGTATACATATTCTTTACAGGTTGCAACAGCAGCCTCGCTTTTCATTCTAATTAGCTCCCCTCCCCTTTGCACATGCGTGGCGCACTCTGGTGGTCGTCCAGGTGGTCGTCCAGATGAAGTAAGGAGTCTTCCTCTCCGCTAAACCTTTCACCTTTCTTACTCGACGCATGCTCCCTCCGCTTCTTGGTTCTGCTTCAACTCATTTCATTATTTAAAGGCCCTTATCTAAGGTCAGGTTGTACCTGTTCCCTCCCAAGGTTCCCCTTCAATGACTCTTTTGATTGTTCAATGTACTCCCTAAGTATCCAGTATACATAGATTAATTGATAATGTAAGTACATTTGGCAATGCTTAATTATACTGTAGGTCCCATTACCTAAGAGACATTAGTAAAACATCCATTCGATTCTCCCCAACACTAACACAGAGACTGCACTGGCACCACTGGGGATGCAGTGCAGTGAGTCCAGAGAGGGCACTGGCACCACTGGCGATGCACTGCAGTGAGTACAGAGAGTGCACTGGCACCACTGGGGATGCACTGCAGTGAGTCCAGAGAGTGCACTGGCACCACTTGGGATGCAGTGCAGTGAGTCCAGAGAATGCACTGGCACCACTGGGGATGCAGTGCATTTAGTCCAGAGAGTGAACTGGCACCACTGGGGATGCAGTGCACTGAGTCCAGAGAGGGCACTGTCATCAATGGGGATGCAGTGCAGTGAGTCCAGAGAGTGCACTGGCACCACTGGGGATGCACTGCAGTGAGTGCAGAGAGTGCACTGGCACCACTGGGGATGCACTGCAGTGAGTCCAGAGAGTGCACTGGCACCACTGGGGATGCAGTGCAGTGAGTCCAGAGAGTGCACTGGCACCACTGGGGATGCACTGCAGTGAGTCCAGAGAGTGCACTGGCACCACTGGTTTTGTAGTGCACTGAGTCCACAGAGGGCAACGGCACCACTGGGGATGCAGTGTAGTGAGTCCAGAGAGTACAGTGGCACCACTGGGGATGCAGTGCAGTGAGTCCAAAGAGTGCACTTGCACCATTGGGGATGCACTGCAGTGAGTCCAGAGACTTCACAGGCACCACTGGGGATGCAGTGCAGTGAGTCCAGAGAGGGCACTGGCACCACTGGGGATGCACTGCCGTGAGTCCAGAGATTGCACTGGCACCACTGGGGATGCAGTGCAGTGAGTCCAGAGAGTGCACTGGCACCACTGGGGATGCACTGCAGTGAGTCCACAGAGTGCACTGGCACCACTGGGGATGCACTGCAGTGAGTCCAGAGAGTGCACTGGCACCACTGGTTTTGTAGTGCACTGAGTCCACAGAGGGCACTGGCACCACTGGGGATGCAGTGCAGTGAGTCCAGAGAGTACAGTGGCACCACTGGTGATGCAGTGCAATGAGTCCAGAGAGCCACTGGCACCACTGGGGATGCAGTGCATTTAGTCCAGAGAGTGAACTGGCACATCTGGGGATGCAGTGCACTGAGTCCAGAGAGGGCACTGTCATCAATGGGGATGCAGTGCAGTGAGTCCAGAGAGTGCACTGGCACCACTGGGGATGCAGTGCAGTGAGTGCAGAGAGTGCACTGGCACAAAAGGGGATGCACTGCAGTGAGTCCAGAGAGTGCACTGGCACCACTGGGGATGCAGTGCAGTGAGTCCAGAGAGTGTACTGGCACCACTGGGGATGCACTGCAGTGAGTCCAGAGAGTGCACTGGCACCACTGGGGATGTAGTGCACTGAGTCCACAGAGGGCAACGGCACCACTGGGGATGCAGTGTAGTGAGTCCAGAGAGTACAGTGGCACCACTGGGGATGCAGTGCAGTGAGTCCAAAGAGTGCACTGGCACCATTGGGGATGCAGTGCAGTGAGTCCAGAGACTTCACAGGCACCACTGGGGATGCAGTGCAGTGAGTCCAGAGAGTGCCCTGGCACCACTGGGAATGCAGTGAGTCCAGAGAGTGCACTGGCACCACTGGGGATGCACTGCAGTGAGTCCAGAGAGTGCACTGGCACCACTGGGGATGCACCCCGGCAAGTCCAGAGAGTGCACTGACACCACTGGGGATGCAGTGCAGTGAGTCCAGAGAGTGCACTGGCACCACTGGGGTTGCACTGCAGTGAGTGCAGAGAGTGCACTGGCACCACTGGGGATGCAGTGCAGTGAGTCCAGAGAGTGCACTGGCACCACTGGGGATGCAGTGCAGTGAGTCCAGAGAGTGCACTGGCACCACTGGGGATGCAGTGCAGTGAGTCCAGAGAGTGCACTGGCACCACTGGGGATGCAGTACAGTGAGTCCAGAGAGTGCACTGGCACCACTGGGGATGCAGTGCAGTGAGTAAAGAGAGTGCACTGGCACCACTGGGGATGCAGTGCAGTGAGTCCAGAGAGTGCACTGGCACCACTGGGGATGCAGTACAGTGAGTCCAGAGAGTGCACTGGCACCACTGGGGATGCAGTGCAGTGAGTAAAGAGAGTGCACTGGCACGACTGTGGATGCAGTGCAGTGAGTCCAGAGAGTGCACTGGCACCACTGGGGATGGACTGCAGTGAGTCCAGAGAGTGCACTGGCACAAAAGGGAATGCAGTGCAGTGAGTCCAGAGAGTGCACTGGCACCAACTGGAGCTGCACTGCTGTGAGTCCTGAGATTGCACTGGCACCACTGGGGATGCACTGCAGTGAGTCCAGAGAGTGCACTGGCACCACTGGGGATGCACTGCAGTGAGTCCAGAGAGTGAACTGGCACCACTGGGATGCAGTGCACTGAGTCCACAGAGTGCACTGGCACCACAGGGGATACACTGCAGTGAGTCCAGAGAGTGCACTGGCACCACTGGGGATGCAGTGCCGTGAGTGCAGAGAGTGCACTGGCACCGCTGCGGTTGCACCCCGGTGTTTTCAGAGAGTGCAGTGGCACCACTGGGGATGCAGTGCAGTGAGTCCATAGAGTGCACTGGCACCACGGGGGATGCAGTGCAGTGAGTCCAGAGAGTGCACTGTCACCACTGGGGATGCAGTGCAGTGAGTCCAGAGAGTGCACTGGCACCACTGGGGATGCAGTGCAGTGAGTCCAGAGAGTGCACTGGCACCTTGGGGATGCAGTTCAGTGAGTCCAGAGAGTGCACTGGCACAACTGGGGATGCAGTGCAGTGAGTCCAGAGACTACACTGGCACCACTGGAAATGCAGTGCACTGAGTCCAGAGAGTGCACTGGCACAACTGGGGATGCAGTGCAGTGAGTCCAGAGAGTACAGTGACACCACTGGGGATGCAGTGCAGTGAGTCCAAAGAGTGCACTGGCACCATTGGGGATGCACTGCAGTGAGTCCAGAGACTTCACAGGCACCACTGGGGATGCAGTGCAGTGAGTCCAGAGAGTGCCCTGGCACCACTGGGAATGCAGTGAGTCCAGAGAGTGCACTGGCACCACTGGGGATGCACTGCAGTGAGTCCAGAGAGTGCACTGGCACCACTGGGGATGCACCCCGGCAAGTCCAGAGAGTGCACTGGCACCACTGGGGATGCAGTGCAGTGAGTCCAGAGAGTGCACTGGCACCACTGGGGTTGCACTGCAGTGAGTGCAGAGAGTGCACTGGCACCACTGGGGATGCACTGCAGTGAGTCCAGAGAGTGCACTGGCACCACTGGGGATGCAGTGCAGTGAGTCCAGAGAGTGCACTGGCACCACTGGGGATGCAGTGCAGTGAGTCCAGAGAGTGCACTGGCACCACGGGGGATGCAGTGCAGTGAGTCCAGAGAGTGCACTGTCACCACTGGGGATGCAGTGCAGTGAGACCGAAGAGTGCACTGGCACCACTGCGGATGCACTGCAGTGAGTCCAGAGAGTGCACTGGCACCACTGGGGATGCAGTGCAGTGAGTCCAGAGAGTGCCCTGGCACCACTGGGAATGCAGTAAGTCCAGACAGTGCACTGGCACCACTGGGGATGCACTGCAGTGAGTCCAGAGAGTGCACTGGCACCACTGGGGATGCACCCCGGCAAGTCCAGAGAGTGCACTGGCACCACTGGGGATGCAGTGCAGTGAGTCCAGAGAGTGCACTGGCACCACTGGGGATGCACTGCACTGAGTCCACAGAGTGCACTGGCACCACAGGGGATACACTGCAGTGAGTCCAGAGAGTGCACTGGCACCACTGGGTATGCAGTGCAGTGAGTCCAGAGAGTGCACTGGCACCACTGGGGATGCAGTGCAGTGAGTCCAGAGAGTGCACTGGCACCACTGGGGATGCAGTACAGTGAGTCCAGAGTGTGCACTGGCACCACTGGGGATGCAGTGCAGTGAGTAAAGAGAGTACAGTGGCACCACTGGGGATGCTCTGCAGTGAGTCCAGAGAGTGCCCTGGCACCACTGGGAATGCAGTGAGTCCAGAGAGTGCACTGGCACCACTGGGGATGCACTGCAGTGAGTCCAGAGAGTGCACTGGCACCACTGGGGATGCACCCTGGCAAGTCCAGAGAGTGCACTGGCACCACTGTTGATGCAGTGCAGTGAGTCCAGAGAGTGCACTGGCACCACTGGGGATGCACTGCAGTGAGTGCAGAGAGTGCACTGGCACCACTGGGGATGCACTGCAGTGAGTCCAGAGAGTGCACTGGCACCACTGGGGATGCACTGCAGTGAGTCCAGAGAGTGCACTGGCACCACTGGGGATGCAGTGCAGTGAGTCCAGAGAGTGCACTGGCACCACTGGGGATGCAGTACAGTGAGTCCAGAGAGTGCACTGGCACCTTGGGGATGCAGTGCAGTGAGTAAAGAGAGTGCACTGGCACCACTGTGGATGCAGTGCAGTGAGTCCAGAGAGTGCACTGGCACCACTGGGGATGGACTGCAGTGAGTCCAGAGAGTGCACTGGCACCACTGGGGATGCAGTGCAGTGAGTCCAGAGAGTGCACTGGCACCACTGGGGATGCACTGCAGTGAGTCCAGAGAGTGCACTGGCACCACTGGGGATGCACTGCAGTGAGTCAAGAAAGTGCACTGGCACCACTGGGATGCAGTGCAGTGCGTCCAGAGAGTGCACTGGCACCACGGGGGATGCAGTGCAGTGAGTCCAGAGAGTGCACTGGCACCACTGGGATGCAGTGCAGTGAGTCCACAGAGTGCACTGGCACCACAGGGGATACACTGCAGTGAGTCCAGAGAGTGCACTGGCACCACTGGGGATGCAGTGCCGTGAGTGCAGAGAGTGCACTGGCACCGCTGCGGTTGCACCCCGGTGTTTTCAGAGAGTGCAGTGGCACCACTGGGGATGCAGTGCAGTGAGACCAGAGAGTGCACTGGCACCACTGGGGATGCAGTGCAGTGAGTGCAGAGAGTGCACTGGCACCAACTGGAGCTGCACTGCTGTGAGTCCTGAGATTGCACTGGCACCACTGGGGATGCACTGCAGTGAGTCCAGAGATTTCACAGGCACCAATGGGGATGCAGTACAGTGAGTCCAGAGAGTACACTGGCACCTCTGGGGATTCAGTTCAGTGAGTCCAGAGAGTGAACTGGCACCATTGGGGAAGTAGTGCAGTGAGTCCAGAGTGCACTGGCACCACTGAGGATGCAGTGCAGTGAGTCCAGAGAGTGCACTGGCACCACTGGGGATGCAGTGCAGTGAGTCCAGAGAGTGCACTGGCACCAATGGGGATGCAGTGCAGTGAGTCCAGAGAGTGCACTGGTACCACTGGGGATGCACTGCAGTGAGTCCAGAGAGTGCACTGGCACCACTGGGGATGCAGTGCAGTGAGACCAGAGGTTGCAGTGGCACCACTGGGGATGCAGTGCAGTGAGTCCAGAGAGGGCACTGGTACGATTGGGGATGCACTGCAGTGAGTCCAGAGCGTGCACTGGCACCTCTGGGGATGCAGTGCAGTGAGTCCAGAGAGTGCACTGGCACCACGGGGGATGCAGTGCAGTGAGTCCAGAGAGGGCACTGGCACCACTGGGGATGCACCCCGGCAAGTCCAGAGAGTGCACTGGCACCACTGTGGATGCACTGCAGTGAGTCCAGAGAGTGCACTGGCACCACTGGGGATGGACTGCAGTGAGTCCAGAGACTGCACTGGCACCACTGGGGATGCAATGCAGTGACTCCAGAGAGTGCACTGGCACCACTGGGGATGCACTGCAGTGAGTCCAGATGTTAGCCTAGCAACCACATAATCACCAAGTGATTATATGAAGGTGCTTTATTCAGCGCTGGAAGCCGGGGCAGGTGCCCAAATCTGGCTTCAAGTCCCGTTACTTCCCAGCCGTTATTTATACATACAATATTGCGTCAGGTATACATATTCTTTACAGGTTGCAACAGCAGCCTCGCTTTTCATTCTAATTAGCTCCCCTCCCCTTTGCACATGCGTGGCGCACTCTGGTGGTCGTCCAGGTGGTCGTCCAGATGAAGTAAGGAGTCTTCCTCTCCGCTAAACCTTTCACCTTTCTTACTCGACGCATGCTCCCTCCGCTTCTTGGTTCTGCTTCAACTCATTTCATTATTTAAAGGCCCTTATCTAAGGTCAGGTTGTACCTGTTCCCTCCCAAGGTTCCCCTTCAATGACTCTTTTGATTGTTCAATGTACTCCCTAAGTATCCAGTATACATAGATTAATTGATAATGTAAGTACATTTGGCAATGCTTAATTATACTGTAGGTCCCATTACCTAAGAGACATTAGTAAAACATCCATTCGATTCTCCCCAACACTAACACAGAGACTGCACTGGCACCACTGGGGATGCAGTGCAGTGAGTCCAGAGAGGGCACTGGCACCACTGGCGATGCACTGCAGTGAGTACAGAGAGTGCACTGGCACCACTGGGGATGCACTGCAGTGAGTCCAGAGAGTGCACTGGCACCACTTGGGATGCAGTGCAGTGAGTCCAGAGAATGCACTGGCACCACTGGGGATGCAGTGCATTTAGTCCAGAGAGTGAACTGGCACCACTGGGGATGCAGTGCACTGAGTCCAGAGAGGGCACTGTCATCAATGGGGATGCAGTGCAGTGAGTCCAGAGAGTGCACTGGCACCACTGGGGATGCACTGCAGTGAGTGCAGAGAGTGCACTGGCACCACTGGGGATGCACTGCAGTGAGTCCAGAGAGTGCACTGGCACCACTGGGGATGCAGTGCAGTGAGTCCAGAGAGTGCACTGGCACCACTGGGGATGCACTGCAGTGAGTCCAGAGAGTGCACTGGCACCACTGGTTTTGTAGTGCACTGAGTCCACAGAGGGCAACGGCACCACTGGGGATGCAGTGCAGTGAGTCCAGAGAGTACAGTGGCACCACTGGGGATGCAGTGCAGTGAGTCCAAAGAGTGCACTTGCACCATTGGGGATGCACTGCAGTGAGTCCAGAGACTTCACAGGCACCACTGGGGATGCAGTGCAGTGAGTCCAGAGAGTGCACTGGCACCACTGGGGATGCAGTGCAGTGAGTGCAGAGAGTGCACTGGCACCACTGGGGATGCACTGCAGTGAGTCCAGAGAGTGCACTGGCACCACTGGGGATGCACTGCAGTGAGTCCACAGAGTGCACTGGCACCACAGGGGATGCACTGCAGTGAGTCCAGAGAGTGCACTGGCACCACTGGTTTTGTAGTGCACTGAGTCCACAGAGGGCACTGGCACCACTGGGGATGCAGTGTAGTGAGTCCAGAGAGTACAGTGGCACCACTGGTGATGCAGTGCAATGAGTCCAGAGAGCCACTGGCACCACTGGGGATGCAGTGCATTTAGTCCAGAGAGTGAACTGGCACATCTGGGGATGCAGTGCACTGAGTCCAGAGAGGGCACTGTCATCAATGGGGATGCAGTGCAGTGAGTCCAGAGAGTGCACTGGCACCACTGGGGATGCAGTGAAGTGAGTGCAGAGAGTGCACTGGCACAAAAGGGGATGCACTGCAGTGAGTCCAGAGAGTGCACTGGCACCACTGGGGATGCAGTGCAGTGAGTCCAGAGAGTGTACTGGCACCACTGGGGATGCACTGCAGTGAGTCCAGAGAGTACAGTGGCACCACTGGGGATGCAGTGCAGTGAGTCCAAAGAGTGCACTGGCACCATTGGGGATGCAGTGCAGTGAGTCCAGAGACTTCACAGGCACCACTGGGGATGCAGTGCAGTGAGTCCAGAGAGTGCCCTGGCACCACTGGGAATGCAGTGAGTCCAGAGAGTGCACTGGCACCACTGGGGATGCACTGCAGTGAGTCCAGAGAGTGCACTGGCAGCACTGGGGATGCACCCCGGCAAGTCCAGAGAGTGCACTGGCACCACTGGGGATGCAGTGCAGTGAGTCCAGTGAGTGCACTGGCACCACTGGGGTTGCACTGCAGTGAGTGCAGAGAGTGCACTGGCACCACTGGGGATGCAGTGCAGTGAGTCCAGAGAGTGCACTGGCACCACTGGTGATGCAGTGCAGTGAGTCCAGAGAGTGCACTGGCACCACTGGGGATGCAGTGCAGTGAGTCCAGAGAGTGCACTGGCACCACTGGGGATGCAGTACAGTGAGTCCAGAGAGTGCACTGGCACCACTGGGGATGCAGTGCAGTGAGTAAAGAGAGTGCACTGGCACCACTGGGGATGCAGTGCAGTGAGTCCAGAGAGTGCACTGGCACCACTGGGGATGCAGTACAGTGAGTCCAGAGAGTGCACTGGCACCACTGGGGATGCAGTGCAGTGAGTAAAGAGAGTGCACTGGCACGACTGTGGATGCAGTGCAGTGAGTCCAGAGAGTGCACTGGCACCACTGGGGATGGACTGCAGTGAGTCCAGAGAGTGCACTGGCACAAAAGGGAATGCAGTGCAGTGAGTCCAGAGAGTGCACTGGCACCACTGGGGATGCAGTGCAGTGAGTCCAGAGAGTGCACTGGCACCAACTGGAGCTGCACTGCTGTGAGTCCTGAGATTGCACTGGCACCACTGGGGATGCACTGCAGTGAGTCCAGAGAGTGCACTGGCACCACTGGGGATGCACTGCAGTGAGTCCAGAGAGTGAACTGGCACCACTGGGATGCAGTGCACTGAGTCCACAGAGTGCACTGGCACCACAGGGGATACACTGCAGTGAGTCCAGAGAGTGCACTGGCACCACTGGGGATGCAGTGCCGTGAGTGCAGAGAGTGCACTGGCACCGCTGCGGTTGCACCCCGGTGTTTTCAGAGAGTGCACTGGCACCACTGGGGATGCAGTGCAGTGAGTCCAGAGAGTGCACTGGCACCACGGGGGATGCAGTGCAGTGAGTCCAGAGAGTGCAATGTCACCACTGGGGATGCAGTGCAGTGAGTCCAGAGAGTGCACTGGCACCACTGGGGATGCATTGCAGTGAGTCCAGAGAGTGCACTGGCACCTTGGGGATGCAGTTCAGTGAGTCCAGAGAGTGCACTGGCACAACTGGGGATGCAGTGCAGTGAGTCCAGAGACTACACTGGCACCACTGGAAATGCACTGCAGTGAGTCCAGAGAGTGCACTGGCACCACTGGGGATGCAGTGCAGTGAGTCCAGAGAGTACAGTGACACCACTGGGGATGCAGTGCAGTGAGTCCAAAGAGTGCACTGGCACCATTGGGGATGCAATGCAGTGAGTCCAGAGACTTCACAGGCACCACTGGGGATGCAGTGCAGTGAGTCGAGAGAGTGCCCTGGCACCACTGGGAATGCAGTGAGTCCAGAGAGTGCACTGGCACCACTGGGGATGCACTGCAGTGAGTCCAGAGAGTGCACTGGCACCACTGGGGATGCAGTACAGTGAGTCCAGAGTGTGCACTGGCACCACAGGGGATGCAGTGCAGTGAGTAAAGAGAGTACAGTGGCACCACTGGGGATGCACTGCAGTGAGTCCAGAGAGTGCACTGGCACCACTGGGTATGAAGTGCAGTGAGTCCAGAGAGTGCACTGGCACCACTGGGGATGCACTGCAGTGAGTGCAGAGAGTGCACTGGCACCACTGGGGATGCAGTGCAGTGAGTCCAGAGAGTGCACTGGCACCACTGGGGATGCAGTACAGTGAGTCCAGAGAGTGCACTGGCACCACTGGGGATGCAGTGCAGTGAGTAAAGAGAGTGCACTGGCACCACTGGGGATGCAGTGCAGTGAGTCCAGAGAGTGCACTGGCACCACTGGGGATGGACTGCAGTGAGTCCAGAGAGTGCACTGGCACCACTGGGGATGCAGTGCAGTGAGTCCAGAGAGTGCACTGGCACCACTTGGGATGCACTGCAGTGAGTCCAGAGAGTGCACTGGCACCACTGGGGATGCACTGCAGTGAGTCCAGAGAGTGCACTGGCACCATTGGGATGCAGTGCAGTGAGTCCAGAGAGTGCACTGGCACCACTGGGGATGCACTGCAGTGAGTCCGGAGAGTGCACTGGCACCACTGGGATGCAGTGCAGTGAGTCCAGAGAGTGCACTGGCACCACTTGGGATGCACTGCAGTGAGTCCAGAGAGTGCACTGGCACCACTGGGGATGCACTGCAGTGAGTCCGGAGAGTGCACTGGCACCACTGGGATGCAGTGCACTGAGTCCACAGAGTGCACTGGCACCACAGGGGATACACTGCAGTGAGTCCAGAGAGTGCACTGGCACCACCGGGGATGCAGTGCCGTGAGTGCAGAGAGTGCACTGGCACCGCTGCGGTTACACCCCGGTGTTTTCAGAGAGTGCAGTGTCACCACTGGGGATGCAGTGCAGTGAGTCCAGAGAGTGCACTGGCACCACGGGGGATGCAGTGCAGTGAGTCCAGAGAGTGCACTGTCACCACTGGGGATGCAGTGCAGTGAGACCGAAGAGTGCACTGGCACCACTGCGGATGCACTGCAGTGAGTCCAGAGAGTGCACTGGCACCTTGGGGATGCAGTTCAGTGAGTCCAGAGAGTGCACTGGCACCACTGGTGATGCAGTGCAATGAGTCCAGAGAGCCACTGGCACCACTGGGGATGCAGTGCATTTAGTCCAGAGAGTGAACTGGCACCACTGGGGATGCAGTGCACTGAGTCCAGAGAGGGCACTGTCAGCAATGGGGATGCAGTGCAGTGAGTCCAGAGAGTGCACTGGCACCACTGGGGATGCAGTGCAGTGAGACCAGAGACTTCACAGGCAGCACTGGGGATGCAGTGCAGTGAGTCCAGAGAGTGCACTGGCACCACTGGGGATGCAGTGCAGTGAGTGCAGAGAGTGCACTGGCACAAAAGGGAATGCAGTGCAGTGAGTCCAGAGAGTGCACTGTCAGCACTGGGGATGCAGTGCAGTGAGTCCAGAGAGTGCACTGGCACCAACTGGAGCTGCACTGCTGTGAGTCCTGAGATTGCACTGGCACCACTGGGGATGCAGTGCAGTGAGTCCAGAGAGTGCACAGGTACCACTGGAGATGCAGTGCAGTGAGTCCAGAGAGTACACTGGCACCACTGGGGATGCAGTTCCGTGAGTCCAGAGAGTGCATTGGCACCACTGGGGATGCACTGCAATGAGTCCAGAGAGTGCACTGGCACCACTGGGGATGCACTGCAGTGAGTCCAGAGAGTGCACTCGCACCACAGGGGATGCAGTGCAGTGAGTCCAGAGAGTGCACTAGCACCACTGGGGATGCACTGCAGTGAGTCCAGAGTGTGCACTGGCACCACTGGGGATGCAGTGCAGTGAGTCCAGAGAGTGCACTGGCACCACTGGGGATGCAGTGCAGTGAGTCCAGAGAGTGCACTGGCACCACTGGGGATGTAGTGCAGTGAGTCCACAGAGGGCACTGGCACCACTGGGGATGCAGTAAGTGCAGACAGTGTACTGGCACCACTGGGGATGCAGTGCAGTGAGTCCAGAGAGTGCACTGGCACCACTGGGGATGCACCCCGGCAAGTCCAGAGAGTGCACTGGCACCACTGGGGATGCAGTGCAGTGAGTCCAGAGAGTGCACTGGCACCACTGGGGATGCACTGCAGTGAGTCCAGAGAGTGCACTGGCACCACTGGGTATGCAGTGCAGTGAGTCCAGAGAGTGCACTGGCACCAGTGGGGATGCAGTGCAGTGAGTCCAGAGAGTGCACTGGCACCACTGGGGATGCAGTACAGTGAGTCCAGAGTGTGCACTGGCACCACTGGGGATGCAGTGCAGTGAGTAAAGAGAGTACAGTGGCACCACTGGGGATGCACTGCAGTGAGTCCAGAGAGTGCACTGGCACCACTGGGTATGCAGTGCAGTGAGTCCAGAGAGTGCACTGGCACCACTGGGGATGCAGTGCAGTGAGTGCAGAGAGTGCACTGGCACCACTGGGGATGCAGTACAGTGAGTCCAGAGTGTGCACTGGCACCACTGGGGATGCACTGCAGTGAGTGCAGAGAGTGCACTGGCATCACTGGGGATGCACTGCAGTGAGTCCAGAGAGTGCACTGGCACCACTGGGGATGCAGTACAGTGAGTCCAGAGAGTGCACTGGCACCACTGGGGATGCAGTGCAGTGAGTAAAGAGAGTGCACTGGCACGACTGTGGATGCAGTGCAGTGAGTCCAGAGAGTGCACTGGCACCACTGGGGATGCACTGCAGTGAGTCCAGAGACTTCACAGGCACCACTGGGAATGCAGTGAGTCCAGAGAGTGCACTGGCACCACTGGGGATGCACTGCAGTGAGTCCAGAGAGTGCACTGGCACCACTGGGGATGCACTGCAGTGAGTCCAGAGAGTGCACTGGCACCATTGGGATGCAGTGCAGTGAGTCCAGAGAGTGCACTGGCACCACTGGGGATGCACTGCAGTGAGTCCGGAGAGTCCACTGGCACCATTGGGATGCAGTGCACTGAGTCCACAGAGTACAGTGGCACCACTGGGGATGCAGTGCAGTGAGTCCAAAGAGTGCACTGGCACCACTGGGGATGCAGTGCCGTGAGTGCAGAGAGTGCACTGGCACCGCTGCGGTTGCACCCCGGTGTTTTCAGAGAGTGCAGTGGCACCACTGGGGATGCAGTGCAGTGAGTCCAGAGAGTGCACTGGCACCACGGGGGATGCAGTGCAGTGAGTCCAGAGAGTGCACTGTCACCACTGGGGATGCAGTGCAGTGAGACCGAAGAGTGCACTGGCACCACTGCGGATGCACTGCAGTGAGTCCAGAGAGTGCACTGGCACCTTGGGGATGCAGTTCAGTGAGTCCAGAGAGTGAACTGGCACCACTGGTGATGTAGTGCTGTGAGTCCAGAGAGTGCACTGGCACCTTGGGGATGCAGTTCAGTGAGTCCAGAGTGTGCACTGGCACCACTGGGGATGCACTGCAGTGAGTCCAGAGAGTGCACTGGCACCTTGGGGATGCAGTGCAGTGAGTCCAGAGAGTGCACTGGCACCACTGGGGATGTAGTGCAGTGAGTCCACAGAGGGCACTGGCACCACGGGGGATGCAGTGTAGTGAGTCCAAAGAGTGCACTGGCACCATTGGGGATGCACTGCAGTGAGTCCAGAGACTTCACAGGCACCACTGGGGATGCAGTGCAGTGAGTCCAGAGAGTGCCCTGGCACCACTGGGAATGCAGTAAGTCCAGACAGTGCACTGGCACCACTGGGGATGCACTGCAGTGAGTCCAGAGAGTGCACTGGCACCACTGGGGATGTAGTGCAGTGAGTCCACAGAGGGCACTGGCACCACAGGGGATGCAGTGTAGTGAGTCCGAGTCCAGAGAGTACAGTGGCACCACTGGGGATGCAGTGCAGTGAGTCCAAAGAGTGCACTGGCACCATTGGGGATGCACTGTAGTGAGTCCAGAGACTTCACAGGCACAACTGGGGATGCAGTGCAGTGAGTCCAGAGAGTGCCCTGGCACCACTGGGAATGCAGTAAGTCCAGACAGTGCACTGGCACCACTGGGGATGCACTGCAGTGAGTCCAGAGAGTGCACTGGCACCACTGGGGATGCACCCCGGCAAGTCCAGAGAGTGCACTGGCACCACTGGGGATGCAGTGCAGTGAGTCCAGAGAGTGCACTGGCACCACTGGGGATGCACTGCAGTGAGTGCAGAGAGTGCACTGGCACCACTGGGGATGCACTGCAGTGAGTCCAGAGAGTGCACTGGCACCACTGGGGATGCACTACAGTGAGTCCAGAGAGTGCTCTGGCACCACTGGGGATGCACTGCAGTGAGTCCAGAGAGTGCACTGGCACCACTGGGGATGCAGTGCAGTGAGTAAAGAGAGTGCACTGGCACCACTGGGGATGCAGTCCAGTGATTCCACTGAGTGCACTGGCACCACTGGGGATGCACTGCAGTGAGTCCAGAGAGTGCACTGGCACCACTGGGTATGCAGGGCAGTGAGTCCAGAGAGTGCACTGGCACCACTGGGGATGCAGTGCAGTGAGTCCAGAGAGTGCACTGGCACCACTGGGGATGCAGTACAATGAGTCCAGAGTGTGCACTGGCACCACTGGGGATGCACTGCAGTGAGTGCAGAGAGTGCACTGGCACCACTGGGGATGCAGTGCAGTGAGTCCAGAGAGTGCACTGGCACCACTGGGGATGCAGTGCAGTGAGTCCAGAGAGTGCACTGGCACCACTGGGGATGCAGTACAGTGAGTCCAGAGAGTGCACTGGCACCACTGGGGATGCAGTGCAGTGAGTCCAGAGAGTGCACTGTCACCACTGGGGATGCAGTGCAGTGAGACCGAAGAGTGCACTGGCACCACTGCGGATGCACTGCAGTGAGTCCAGAGAGTGCACTGGCACCTTGGGGATGCAGTTCAGTGAGTCCAGAGAGTGCACTGGCACCACTGGTGATGCAGTGCAATGAGTCCAGAGAGCCACTGGCACCACTGGGGATGCAGTGCATTTAGTCCAGAGAGTGAACTGGCACCACTGGGGATGCAGTGCACTGAGTCCAGAGAGGGCACTGTCAGCAATGGGGATGCAGTGCAGTGAGTCCAGAGAGTGCACTGGCACCACTGGTGATGCAGTGCAGTGAGACCAGAGACTTCACAGGCAGCACTGGGGATGCAGTGCAGTGAGTCCAGAGAGTGCACTGGCACCACTGGGGATGCAGTGCAGTGAGTGCAGAGAGTGCACTGGCACAAAAGGGAATGCAGTGCAGTGAGTCCAGAGAGTGCACTGTCAGCACTGGGGATGCAGTGCAGTGAGTCCAGAGAGTGCACTGGCACCAACTGGAGCTGCACTGCTGTGAGTCCTGAGATTGCACTGGCACCACTGGGGATGCACTGCAGTGAGTCCAGAGACTTCACAGGCACCACTGGAGATGCAGTGCAGTGAGTCCAGAGAGTGCACTGGCACCACTGGGGATGCAGTTCCGTGAGTCCAGAGAGTGCATTGGCACCACTGGGGATGCACTGCAATGAGTCCAGAGAGTGCACTGGCACCACTGGGGATGCACTGCAGTGAGTCCAGAGAGTGCACTCGCACCACAGGGGATGCAGTGCAGTGAGTCCAGAGAGTGCACTAGCACCACTGGGGATGCACTGCAGTGAGTCCAGAGTGTGCACTGGCACCACTGGGGATGCAGTGCAGTGAGTCCAGAGAGTGCACTGGCACCACTGGGGATGCAGTGCAGTGAGTCCAGAGAGTGCACTGGCACCACTGGGGATGTAGTGCAGTGAGTCCACAGAGGGCACTGGCACCACGGGGGATGCAGTGTAGTGAGTCCAAAGAGTGCACTGGCACCATTGGGGATGCACTGCAGTGAGTCCAGAGACTTCACAGGAAGCACTGGGGATGCAGTGCAGTGAGTCCAGAGAGTGCCCTGGCACCACTGGGAATGCAGTAAGTGCAGACAGTGTACTGGCACCACTGGGGATGCAGTGCAGTGAGTCCAGAGAGTGCACTGGCACCACTGGGGATGCACCCCGGCAAGTCCAGAGAGTGCACTGGCACCACTGGGGATGCAGTGCAGTGAGTCCAGAGAGTGCACTGGCACCACTGGGGATGCAGTGCAGTGAGTCCAGAGAGTGCACTGGCACCACTGGGGATGCAGTACAGTGAGTCCAGAGTGTGCACTGGCACCACTGGGGATGCACTGCAGTGAGTGCAGAGAGTGCACTGGCACCACTGGGGATGCACTGCAGTGAGTCCAGAGAGTGCACTGGCACCACTGGGGATGCAGTACAGTGAGTCCAGAGAGTGCACTGGCACCACTGGGGATGCAGTGCAGTGAGTAAAGAGAGTGCACTGGCACCACTGTGGATGCAGTGCAGTGAGTCCAGAGAGTGCACTGGCACCACTGGGGATGCACTGCAGTGAGTCCAGAGACTTCACAGGCACCACTGGGAATGCAGTGAGTCCAGAGAGTGCACTGGCACCACTGGGGATGCACTGCAGTGAGTCCAGAGAGTGCACTGGCACCACTGGGGATGCACTGCAGTGAGTCCAGAGAGTGCACTGGCACCATTGGGATGCAGTGCAGTGAGTCCAGAGAGTGCACTGGCACCACTGGGGATGCACTGCAGTGAGTCCGGAGAGTGCACTGGCACCATTGGGATGCAGTGCACTGAGTCCACAGAGTGCACTGGCACCACAGGGGATACACTGCAGTGAGTCCAGAGAGTGCACTGGCACCACTGGGGATGCAGTGCCGTGAGTGCAGAGAGTGCACTGGCACCGCTGCGGTTGCACCCCGGTGTTTTCAGAGAGTGCAGTGGCACCACTGGGGATGCAGTGCAGTGAGTCCAGAGAGTGCACTGTCAGCACTGGGGATGCAGTGCAGTGAGTCCAGAGAGTGCACTGTCACCACTGGGGATGCAGTGCAGTGAGACCGAAGAGTGCACTGGCACCACTGCGGATGCACTGCAGTGAGTCCAGAGAGTGCACTGGCACCTTGGGGATGCAGTTCAGTGAGTCCAGAGAGTGCACTGGCACCACTGGTGATGTAGTGCTGTGAGTCCAGAGAGTGCACTGGCACCTTGGGGATGCAGTTCAGTGAGTCCAGAGTGTGCACTGGCACCACTGGGGATGCACTGCAGTGAGTCCAGAGAGTGCACTGGCACCTTGGGGATGCAGTGCAGTGAGTCCAGAGAGTGCACTGGCACCACTGGGGATGTAGTGCAGTGAGTCCACAGAGGGCACTGGCACCACGGGGGATGCAGTGTAGTGAGTCCAAAGAGTGCACTGGCACCATTGGGGATGCACTGCAGTGAGTCCAGAGACTTCACAGGCACCACTGGGGATGCAGTGCAGTGAGTCCAGAGAGTGCCCTGGCACCACTGGGAATGCAGTAAGTCCAGACAGTGCACTGGCACCACTGGGGATGCACTGCAGTGAGTCCAGAGAGTGCACTGGCACCACTGGGGATGTAGTGCAGTGAGTCCACAGAGGGCACTGGCACCACAGGGGATGCAGTGTAGTGAGTCCAGAGAGTACAGTGGCACCACTGGGGATGCAATGCAGTGAGTCCAGAGACTTCACAGGCACCACTGGGGATGCAGTGCAGTGAGTCGAGAGAGTGCCCTGGCACCACTGGGAATGCAGTGAGTCCAGAGAGTGCACTGGCACCACTGGGGATGCACTGCAGTGAGTCCAGAGAGTGCACTGGCACCACTGGGGATGCAGTACAGTGAGTCCAGAGTGTGCACTGGCACCACAGGGGATGCAGTGCAGTGAGTAAAGAGAGTACAGTGGCACCACTGGGGATGCACTGCAGTGAGTCCAGAGAGTGCACTGGCACCACTGGGTATGAAGTGCAGTGAGTCCAGAGAGTGCACTGGCACCACTGGGGATGCACTGCAGTGAGTGCAGAGAGTGCACTGGCACCACTGGGGATGCAGTGCAGTGAGTCCAGAGAGTGCACTGGCACCACTGGGGATGCAGTACAGTGAGTCCAGAGAGTGCACTGGCACCACTGGGGATGCAGTGCAGTGAGTAAAGAGAGTGCACTGGCACGACTGTGGATGCAGTGCAGTGAGTCCAGAGAGTGCACTGGCACCACTGGGGATGGACTGCAGTGAGTCCAGAGAGTGCACTGGCACCACTGGGGATGCAGTGCAGTGAGTCCAGAGAGTGCACTGGCACCACTTGGGATGCACTGCAGTGAGTCCAGAGAGTGCACTGGCACCACTGGGGATGCACTGCAGTGAGTCCAGAGAGTGCACTGGCACCATTGGGATGCAGTGCAGTGAGTCCAGAGAGTGCACTGGCACCACTGGGGATGCACTGCAGTGAGTCCGGAGAGTGCACTGGCACCACTGGGATGCAGTGCAGTGAGTCCAGAGAGTGCACTGGCACCACTTGGGATGCACTGCAGTGAGTCCAGAGAGTGCACTGGCACCACTGGGGATGCACTGCAGTGAGTCCGGAGAGTGCACTGGCACCACTGGGATGCAGTGCACTGAGTCCACAGAGTGCACTGGCACCACAGGGGATACACTGCAGTGAGTCCAGAGAGTGCACTGGCACCACCGGGGATGCAGTGCCGTGAGTGCAGAGAGTGCACTGGCACCGCTGCGGTTACACCCCGGTGTTTTCAGAGAGTGCAGTGTCACCACTGGGGATGCAGTGCAGTGAGTCCAGAGAGTGCACTGGCACCACGGGGGATGCAGTGCAGTGAGTCCAGAGAGTGCACTGTCACCACTGGGGATGCAGTGCAGTGAGACCGAAGAGTGCACTGGCACCACTGCGGATGCACTGCAGTGAGTCCAGAGAGTGCACTGGCACCTTGGGGATGCAGTTCAGTGAGTCCAGACAGTGCACTGGCACCACTGGTGATGCAGTGCAATGAGTCCAGAGAGCCACTGGCACCACTGGGGATGCAGTGCATTTAGTCCAGAGAGTGAACTGGCACCACTGGGGATGCAGTGCACTGAGTCCAGAGAGGGCACTGTCAGCAATGGGGATGCAGTGCAGTGAGTCCAGAGAGTGCACTGGCACCACTGGGGATGCAGTGCAGTGAGACCAGAGACTTCACAGGCAGCACTGGGGATGCAGTGCAGTGAGTCCAGAGAGTGCACTGGCACCACTGGGGATGCAGTGCAGTGAGTGCAGAGAGTGCACTGGCACAAAAGGGAATGCAGTGCAGTGAGTCCAGAGAGTGCACTGGCACCACTGGGGATGCAGTGCAGTGAGTCCAGAGAGTGCACTGGCACCAACTGGAGCTGCACTGCTGTGAGTCCTGAGATTGCACTGGCACCACTGGGGATGCAGTGCAGTGAGTCCAGAGAGTGCACAGGTACCACTGGAGATGCAGTGCAGTGAGTCCAGAGAGTGCACTGGCACCACTGGGGATGCAGTTCCGTGAGTCCAGAGAGTGCATTGGCACCACTGGGGATGCACTGCAATGAGTCCAGAGAGTGCACTGGCACCACTGGGGATGCACTGCAGTGAGTCCAGAGAGTGCACTCGCACCACAGGTGATGCAGTGCAGTGAGTCCAGAGAGTGCACTAGCACCACTGGGGATGCACTGCAGTGAGTCCAGAGTGTGCACTGGCACCACTGGGGATGCAGTGCAGTGAGTCCAGAGAGTGCACTGGCACCACTGGGGATGCAGTG
This sequence comes from Anser brachyrhynchus, assembly GCF_964034855.1. Taxonomy (NCBI): domain Eukaryota; kingdom Metazoa; phylum Chordata; class Aves; order Anseriformes; family Anatidae; genus Anser; species Anser brachyrhynchus. The sequence goes on along the minus strand of NW_027663840.1, from coordinate 11,032 downwards.
CAGTGAGTCCAGAGAGTGCACTGGCACCACTGGGGATGTAGTGCAGTGAGTCCACAGAGGGCACTGGCACCACTGGGGATGCAGTAAGTGCAGACAGTGTACTGGCACCACTGGGGATGCAGTGCAGTGAGTCCAGAGAGTGCACTGGCACCACTGGGGATGCACCCCGGCAAGTCCAGAGAGTGCACTGGCACCACTGGGGATGCAGTGCAGTGAGTCCAGAGAGTGCACTGGCACCACTGGGGATGCACTGCAGTGAGTCCAGAGAGTGCACTGGCACCACTGGGTATGCAGTGCAGTGAGTCCAGAGTGTGCACTGGCACCACTGGGGATGCAGTGCAGTGAGTAAAGAGAGTACAGTGGCACCACTGGGGATGCACTGCAGTGAGTCCAGAGAGTGCACTGGCACCACTGGGTATGCAGTGCAGTGAGTCCAGAGAGTGCACTGGCACCACTGGGGATGCAGTGCAGTGAGTGCAGAGAGTGCACTGGCACCACTGGGGATGCAGTACAGTGAGTCCAGAGTGTGCACTGGCACCACTGGGGATGCACTGCAGTGAGTGCAGAGAGTGCACTGGCATCACTGGGGATGCACTGCAGTGAGTCCAGAGAGTGCACTGGCACCACTGGGGATGCAGTACAGTGAGTCCAGAGAGTGCACTGGCACCACTGGGGATGCAGTGCAGTGAGTAAAGAGAGTGCACTGGCACCACTGTGGATGCAGTGCAGTGAGTCCAGAGAGTGCACTGGCACCACTGGGGATGCACTGCAGTGAGTCCAGAGACTTCACAGGCACCACTGGGAATGCAGTGAGTCCAGAGAGTGCACTGGCACCACTGGGGATGCACTGCAGTGAGTCCAGAGAGTGCACTGGCACCACTGGGGATGCACTGCAGTGAGTCCAGAGAGTGCACTGGCACCATTGGGATGCAGTGCAGTGAGTCCACAGAGTGCACTGGCACCACTGGGGATGCACTGCAGTGAGTCCGGAGAGTGCACTGGCACCATTGGGATGCAGTGCACTGAGTCCACAGAGTACAGTGGCACCACTGGGGATGCAGTGCAGTGAGTCCAAAGAGTGCACTGGCACCACTGGGGATGCAGTGCCGTGAGTGCAGAGAGTGCACTGGCACCGCTGCGGTTGCACCCCGGTGTTTTCAGAGAGTGCAGTGGCACCACTGGGGATGCAGTGCAGTGAGTCCAGAGAGTGCACTGGCACCACGGGGGATGCAGTGCAGTGAGTCCAGAGAGTGCACTGTCACCACTGGGGATGCAGTGCAGTGAGACCGAAGAGTGCACTGGCACCACTGCGGATGCACTGCAGTGAGTCCAGAGAGTGCACTGGCACCTTGGGGATGCAGTTCAGTGAGTCCAGAGAGTGAACTGGCACCACTGGTGATGTAGTGCTGTGAGTCCAGAGAGTGCACTGGCACCTTGGGGATGCAGTTCAGTGAGTCCAGAGTGTGCACTGGCACCACTGGGGATGCACTGCAGTGAGTCCAGAGAGTGCACTGGCACCTTGGGGATGCAGTGCAGTGAGTCCAGAGAGTGCACTGGCACCACTGGGGATGTAGTGCAGTGAGTCCACAGAGGGCACTGGCACCACGGGGGATGCAGTGTAGTGAGTCCAAAGAGTGCACTGGCACCATTGGGGATGCACTGCAGTGAGTCCAGAGACTTCACAGGCACCACTGGGGATGCAGTGCAGTGAGTCCAGAGAGTGCCCTGGCACCACTGGGAATGCAGTAAGTCCAGACAGTGCACTGGCACCACTGGGGATGCACTGCAGTGAGTCCAGAGAGTGCACTGGCACCACTGGGGATGTAGTGCAGTGAGTCCACAGAGGGCACTGGCACCACAGGGGATGCAGTGTAGTGAGTCCAGAGAGTACAGTGGCACCACTGGGGATGCAGTGCAGTGAGTCCAAAGAGTGCACTGGCACCATTGGGGATGCACTGTAGTGAGTCCAGAGACTTCACAGGCACCACTGGGGATGCAGTGCAGTGAGTCCAGAGAGTGCCCTGGCACCACTGGGAATGCAGTAAGTCCAGACAGTGCACTGGCACCACTGGGGATGCACTGCAGTGAGTCCAGAGAGTGCACTGGCACCACTGGGGATGCACCCCGGCAAGTCCAGAGAGTGCACTGGCACCACTGGGGATGCAGTGCAGTGAGTCCAGAGAGTGCACTGGCACCACTGGGGATGCACTGCAGTGAGTGCAGAGAGTGCACTGGCACCACTGGGGATGCACTGCAGTGAGTCCAGAGAGTGCACTGGCACCACTGGGGATGCACTACAGTGAGTCCAGAGAGTGCTCTGGCACCACTGGGGATGCACTGCAGTGAGTCCAGAGAGTGCACTGGCACCACTGGGGATGCAGTGCAGTGAGTAAAGAGAGTGCACTGGCACCACTGGGGATGCAGTCCAGTGATTCCACTGAGTGCACTGGCACCACTGGGGATGCACTGCAGTGAGTCCAGAGAGTGCACTGGCACCACTGGGTATGCAGGGCAGTGAGTCCAGAGAGTGCACTGGCACCACTGGGGATGCAGTGCAGTGAGTCCAGAGAGTGCACTGGCACCACTGGGGATGCAGTACAATGAGTCCAGAGTGTGCACTGGCACCACTGGGGATGCACTGCAGTGAGTGCAGAGAGTGCACTGGCACCACTGGGGATGCAGTGCAGTGAGTCCAGAGAGTGCACTGGCACCACTGGGGATGCAGTGCAGTGAGTCCAGAGAGTGCACTGGCACCACTGGGGATGCAGTACAGTGAGTCCAGAGAGTGCACTGGCACCACTGGGGATGCAGTGCAGTGAGTCCAGAGAGTGCACTGTCACCACTGGGGATGCAGTGCAGTGAGACCGAAGAGTGCACTGGCACCACTGCGGATGCACTGCAGTGAGTCCAGAGAGTGCACTGGCACCTTGGGGATGCAGTTCAGTGAGTCCAGAGAGTGCACTGGCACCACTGGTGATGCAGTGCAATGAGTCCAGAGAGCCACTGGCACCACTGGGGATGCAGTGCATTTAGTCCAGAGAGTGAACTGGCACCACTGGGGATGCAGTGCACTGAGTCCAGAGAGGGCACTGTCAGCAATGGGGATGCAGTGCAGTGAGTCCAGAGAGTGCACTGGCACCACTGGGGATGCAGTGCAGTGAGACCAGAGACTTCACAGGCAGCACTGGGGATGCAGTGCAGTGAGTCCAGAGAGTGCACTGGCACCACTGGGGATGCAGTGCAGTGAGTGCAGAGAGTGCACTGGCACAAAAGGGAATGCAGTGCAGTGAGTCCAGAGAGTGCACTGTCAGCACTGGGGATGCAGTGCAGTGAGTCCAGAGAGTGCACTGGCACCAACTGGAGCTGCACTGCTGTGAGTCCTGAGATTGCACAGGCACCACTGGGGATGCACTGCAGTGAGTCCAGAGACTTCACAGGCACCACTGGAGATGCAGTGCAGTGAGTCCAGAGAGTGCACTGGCACCACTGGGGATGCAGTTCCGTGAGTCCAGAGAGTGCATTGGCACCACTGGGGATGCACTGCAATGAGTCCAGAGAGTGCACTGGCACCACTGGGGATGCACTGCAGTGAGTCCAGAGAGTGCACTCGCACCACAGGGGATGCAGTGCAGTGAGTCCAGAGAGTGCACTAGCACCACTGGGGATGCACTGCAGTGAGTCCAGAGTGTGCACTGGCACCACTGGGGATGCAGTGCAGTGAGTCCAGAGAGTGCACTGGCACCACTGGGGATGCAGTGCAGTGAGTCCAGAGAGTGCACTGGCACCACTGGGGATGTAGTGCAGTGAGTCCACAGAGGGCACTGGCACCACGGGGGATGCAGTGTAGTGAGTCCAAAGAGTGCACTGGCACCATTGGGGATGCACTGCAGTGAGTCCAGAGACTTCACAGGAAGCACTGGGGATGCAGTGCAGTGAGTCCAGAGAGTGCCCTGGCACCACTGGGAATGCAGTAAGTGCAGACAGTGTACTGGCACCACTGGGGATGCAGTGCAGTGAGTCCAGAGAGTGCACTGGCACCACTGGGGATGCACCCCGGCAAGTCCAGAGAGTGCACTGGCACCACTGGGGATGCAGTGCAGTGAGTCCAGAGAGTGCACTGGCACCACTGGGGATGCAGTGCAGTGAGTCCAGAGAGTGCACTGGCACCACTGGGGATGCAGTACAGTGAGTCCAGAGTGTGCACTGGCACCACTGGGGATGCACTGCAGTGAGTGCAGAGAGTGCACTGGCACCACTGGGGATGCACTGCAGTGAGTCCAGAGAGTGCACTGGCACCACTGGGGATGCAGTACAGTGAGTCCAGAGAGTGCACTGGCACCACTGGGGATGCAGTGCAGTGAGTAAAGAGAGTGCACTGGCACCACTGTGGATGCAGTGCAGTGAGTCCAGAGAGTGCACTGGCACCACTGGGGATGCACTGCAGTGAGTCCAGAGACTTCACAGGCACCACTGGGAATGCAGTGAGTCCAGAGAGTGCACTGGCACCACTGGGGATGCACTGCAGTGAGTCCAGAGAGTGCACTGGCACCACTGGGGATGCACTGCAGTGAGTCCAGAGAGTGCACTGGCACCATTGGGATGCAGTGCAGTGAGTCCAGAGAGTGCACTGGCACCACTGGGGATGCACTGCAGTGAGTCCGGAGAGTGCACTGGCACCATTGGGATGCAGTGCACTGAATCCACAGAGTGCACTGGCACCACAGGGGATACACTGCAGTGAGTCCAGAGAGTGCACTGGCACCACTGGGGATGCAGTGCCGTGAGTGCAGAGAGTGCACTGGCACCGCTGCGGTTGCACCCCGGTGTTTTCAGAGAGTGCAGTGGCACCACTGGGGATGCAGTGCAGTGAGTCCAGAGAGTGCACTGTCAGCACTGGGGATGCAGTGCAGTGAGTCCAGAGAGTGCACTGTCACCACTGGGGATGCAGTGCAGTGAGACCGAAGAGTGCACTGGCACCACTGCGGATGCACTGCAGTGAGTCCAGAGAGTGCACTGGCACCTTGGGGATGCAGTTCAGTGAGTCCAGAGAGTGCACTGGCACCACTGGTGATGTAGTGCTGTGAGTCCAGAGAGTGCACTGGCACCTTGGGGATGCAGTTCAGTGAGTCCAGAGTGTGCACTGGCACCACTGGGGATGCACTGCAGTGAGTCCAGAGAGTGCACTGGCACCTTGGGGATGCAGTGCAGTGAGTCCAGAGAGTGCACTGGCACCACTGGGGATGTAGTGCAGTGAGTCCACAGAGGGCACTGGCACCACGGGGGATGCAGTGTAGTGAGTCCAAAGAGTGCACTGGCACCATTGGGGATGCACTGCAGTGAGTCCAGAGACTTCACAGGCACCACTGGGGATGCAGTGCAGTGAGTCCAGAGAGTGCCCTGGCACCACTGGGAATGCAGTAAGTCCAGACAGTGCACTGGCACCACTGGGGATGCACTGCAGTGAGTCCAGAGAGTGCACCGGCACCACTGGGGATGTAGTGCAGTGAGTCCACAGAGGGCACTGGCACCACAGGGGATGCAGTGTAGTGAGTCCAGAGAGTACAGTGGCACCACTGGGGATGCAGTGCAGTGAGTCCAAAGAGTGCACTGGCACCATTGGGGATGCACTGTAGTGAGTCCAGAGACTTCACAGGCACCACTGGGGATGCAGTGCAGTGAGTCCAGAGAGTGCCCTGGCACCACTGGGAATGCAGTAAGTCCAGACAGTGCACTGGCACCACTGGGGATGCACTGCAGTGAGTCCAGAGAGTGCACTGGCACCACTGGGGATGCACCCCGGCAAGTCCAGAGAGTGCACTGGCACCACTGGGGATGCAGTGCAGTGAGTCCAGAGAGTGCACTGGCACCACTGGGGATGCACTGCAGTGAGTGCAGAGAGTGCACTGGCACCACTGGGGATGCACTGCAGTGAGTCCAGAGAGTGCACTGGCACCACTGGGGATGCACTACAGTGAGTCCAGAGAGTGCTCTGGCACCACTGGGGATGCACTGCAGTGAGTCCAGAGAGTGCACTGGCACCACTGGGGATGCAGTGCAGTGAGTAAAGAGAGTGCACTGGCACCACTGGGGATGCAGTCCAGTGAGTCCAGAGAGTGCACTGGCACCACTGGGGATGCACTGCAGTGAGTCCAGAGAGTGCACTGGCACCACTGGGTATGCAGGGCAGTGAGTCCAGAGAGTGCACTGGCACCACTGGGGATGCAGTGCAGTGAGTCCAGAGAGTGCACTGGCACCACTGGGGATGCAGTACAATGAGTCCAGAGTGTGCACTGGCACCACTGGGGATGCACTGCAGTGAGTGCAGAGAGTGCACTGGCACCACTGGGGATGCAGTGCAGTGAGTCCAGAGAGTGCACTGGCACCACTGGGGATGCAGTGCAGTGAGTCCAGAGAGTGCACTGGCACCACTGGGGATGCAGTACAGTGAGTCCAGAGAGTGCACTGGCACCACTGGGGATGCAGTGCAGTGAGTCCAGAGAGTGCACTGTCACCACTGGGGATGCAGTGCAGTGAGACCGAAGAGTGCACTGGCACCACTGCGGATGCACTGCAGTGAGTCCAGAGAGTGCACTGGCACCTTGGGGATGCAGTTCAGTGAGTCCAGAGAGTGCACTGGCACCACTGGTGATGCAGTGCAATGAGTCCAGAGAGCCACTGGCACCACTGGGGATGCAGTGCATTTAGTCCAGAGAGTGAACTGGCACCACTGGGGATGCAGTGCACTGAGTCCAGAGAGGGCACTGTCAGCAATGGGGATGCAGTGCAGTGAGTCCAGAGAGTGCACTGGCACCACTGGGGATGCAGTGCAGTGTGACCAGAGACTTCACAGGCAGCACTGGGGATGCAGTGCAGTGAGTCCAGAGAGTGCACTGGCACCACTGGGGATGCAGTGCAGTGAGTGCAGAGAGTGCACTGGCACAAAAGGGAATGCAGTGCAGTGAGTCCAGAGAGTGCACTGTCAGCACTGGGGATGCAGTGCAGTGAGTCCAGAGAGTGCACTGGCACCAACTGGAGCTGCACTGCTGTGAGTCCTGAGATTGCACTGGCACCACTGGGGATGCACTGCAGTGAGTCCAGTGACTTCACAGGCACCACTGGGAATGCAGTGAGTCCAGAGAGTGCACTGGCACCACTGGGGATGCACTGCAGTGAGTCCAGAGAGTGCACTGGCACCACTGGGGATGCACCCCGGCAAGTCCAGAGAGTGCACTGGCACCACTGGGGTTGCACTGCAGTGAGTGCAGAGAGTGCACTGGCACCACTGGGGATGCAGTGCAGTGAGTCCAGAGAGTGCACTGAGACCACTGGGGATGCAGTGCAGTGAGTCCAGAGAGTGCACTGGCACCACTGGGGATGCAGTGCAGTGAGTCCAGAGAGTGCACTGGCACCACTGGGGATGCAGTACAGTGAGTCCAGAGAGTGCACTGGCACCACTGGGGATGCAGTGCAGTGAGACCGAAGAGTGCACTGGCACCACTGCGGATGCACTGCAGTGAGTCCAGAGAGTGCACTGGCACCTTGGGGATGCAGTTCAGTGAGTCCAGAGAGTGCACTGGCACCACTGGTGATGTAGTGCTGTGAGTCCAGAGAGTGCACTGGCACCTTGGGGATGCAGTTCAGTGAGTCCAGAGTGTGCACTGGCACCACTGGGGATGCACTGCAGTGAGTCCAGAGAGTGCACTGGCACCTTGGGGATGCAGTGCAGTGAGTCCAGAGAGTGCACTGGCACCACTGGGGATGTAGTGCAGTGAGTCCACAGAGGGCACTGGCACCACGGGGGATGCAGTGTAGTGAGTCCAAAGAGTGCACTGGCACCATTGGGGATGCACTGCAGTGAGTCCAGAGACTTCACAGGCACCACTGGGGATGCAGTGCAGTGAGTCCAGAGAGTGCCCTGGCACCACTGGGAATGCAGTAAGTCCAGACAGTGCACTGGCACCACTGGGGATGCACTGCAGTGAGTCCAGAGAGTGCACCGGCACCACTGGGGATGTAGTGCAGTGAGTCCACAGAGGGCACTGGCACCACAGGGGATGCAGTGTAGTGAGTCCAGAGAGTACAGTGGCACCACTGGGGATGCAGTGCAGTGAGTCCAAAGAGTGCACTGGCACCATTGGGGATGCACTGTAGTGAGTCCAGAGACTTCACAGGCACCACTGGGGATGCAGTGCAGTGAGTCCAGAGAGTGCCCTGGCACCACTGGGAATGCAGTAAGTCCAGACAGTGCACTGGCACCACTGGGGATGCACTGCAGTGAGTCCAGAGAGTGCACTGGCACCACTGGGGATGCACCCCGGCAAGTCCAGAGAGTGCACTGGCACCACTGGGGATGCAGTGCAGTGAGTCCAGAGAGTGCACTGGCACCACTGGGGATGCACTGCAGTGAGTGCAGAGAGTGCACTGGCACCACTGGGGATGCACTGCAGTGAGTCCAGAGAGTGCACTGGCACCACTGGGGATGCACTACGGTGAGTCCAGAGAGTGCTCTGGCACCACTGGGGATGCACTGCAGTGAGTCCAGAGAGTGCACTGGCACCACTGGGGATGCAGTGCAGTGAGTAAAGAGAGTGCACTGGCACCACTGGGGATGCAGTCCAGTGAGTCCACTGAGTGCACTGGCACCACTGGGGATGCACTGCAGTGAGTCCAGAGAGTGCACTGGCACCACTGGGTATGCAGGGCAGTGAGTCCAGAGAGTGCACTGGCACCACTGGGGATGCAGTGCAGTGAGTCCAGAGAGTGCACTGGCACCACTGGGGATGCAGTACAATGAGTCCAGAGTGTGCACTGGCACCACTGGGGATGCACTGCAGTGAGTGCAGAGAGTGCACTGGCACCACTGGGGATGCAGTGCAGTGAGTCCAGAGAGTGCACTGGCACCACTGGGGATGCAGTGCAGTGAGTCCAGAGAGTGCACTGGCACCACTGGGGATGCAGTACAGTGAGTCCAGAGAGTGCACTGGCACCACTGGGGATGCAGTGCAGTGAGTCCAGAGAGTGCACTGTCACCACTGGGGATGCAGTGCAGTGAGACCGAAGAGTGCACTGGCACCACTGCGGATGCACTGCAGTGAGTCCAGAGAGTGCACTGGCACCTTGGGGATGCAGTTCAGTGAGTCCAGAGAGTGCACTGGCACCACTGGTGATGCAGTGCAATGAGTCCAGAGAGCCACTGGCACCACTGGGGATGCAGTGCATTTAGTCCAGAGAGTGAACTGGCACCACTGGGGATGCAGTGCACTGAGTCCAGAGAGGGCACTGTCAGCAATGGGGATGCAGTGCAGTGAGTCCAGAGAGTGCACTGGCACCACTGGGGATGCAGTGCAGTGTGACCAGAGACTTCACAGGCAGCACTGGGGATGCAGTGCAGTGAGTCCAGAGAGTGCACTGGCACCACTGGGGATGCAGTGCAGTGAGTGCAGAGAGTGCACTGGCACAAAAGGGAATGCAGTGCAGTGAGTCCAGAGAGTGCACTGTCAGCACTGGGGATGCAGTGCAGTGAGTCCAGAGAGTGCACTGGCACCAACTGGAGCTGCACTGCTGTGAGTCCTGAGATTGCACTGGCACCACTGGGGATGCACTGCAGTGAGTCCAGTGACTTCACAGGCACCACTGGGAATGCAGTGAGTCCAGAGAGTGCACTGGCACCACTGGGGATGCACTGCAGTGAGTCCAGAGAGTGCACTGGCACCACTGGGGATGCACCCCGGCAAGTCCAGAGAGTGCACTGGCACCACTGGGGTTGCACTGCAGTGAGTGCAGAGAGTGCACTGGCACCACTGGGGATGCAGTGCAGTGAGTCCAGAGAGTGCACTGAGACCACTGGGGATGCAGTGCAGTGAGTCCAGAGAGTGCACTGGCACCACTGGGGATGCAGTGCAGTGAGTCCAGAGAGTGCACTGGCACCACTGGGGATGCAGTACAGTGAGTCCAGAGAGTGCACTGGCACCACTGGGGATGGAGTGCAGTGAGTAAAGAGAGTGCACTGGCACCACTGTGGATGCAGTGCAGTGAGTCCAGAGAGTGCACTGGCACCACTGGGATGCAGTGCACTGAGTCCACAGAGTGCACTGGCACCACAGGGGATGCAGTGCAGTGAGTCCAGAGAGTGCACTGGCACCACTGGGGATGCAGTGCCGTGAGTGCAGAGAGTGCACTGGCACCGCTGCGGTTGCACCCCGGTGTTTTCAGAGAGTGCAGTGGCACCACTGGGGATGCAGTGCAGTGAGTCCAGAGAGTGCACTGGCACCACGGGGGATGCAGTGCAGTGAGTCCAGAGAGTGCACTGTCACCACTGGGGATGCACTGCAGTGAGTCCGGAGAGTGCACTGGCACCACTGCGGATGCACTGCAGTGAGTCCAGAGAGTGCACTGGCACCTTGGGGATGCAGTTCAGTGAGTCCAGAGAGTGCACTGGCACCACTGGTGATGCAGTGCAATGAGTCCAGAGAGCCACTGGCACCACTGGGGATGCAGTGCTTTTAGTCCAGAGAGTGAACTGGCACCACTGGGGATGCAGTGCACTGAGTCCAGAGAGGGCACTGTCAGCAATGGGGATGCAGTGCAGTGAGACCGAAGAGTGCACTGGCACAACTGCGGATGCACTGCAGTGAGTCCAGAGAGTGCACTGGCACCTTGGGGATGCAGTTCAGTGAGTCCAGAGAGTGCACTGGCACCACTGGTGATGCAGTGCAATGAGTCCAGAGAGCCACTGGCACCACTGGGGATGGACTGCAGTGAGTCCAGAGAGTGCACTGGCACCACTGGGGATGCAGTCCAGTGAGTCCAGAGAGTGCACTGGCACCACTTGGGATGCACTGCAGTGAGTCCAGAGAGTGCACTGGCACCACTGGGGATGCACTGCAGTGAGTCCAGAGAGTGCACTGGCACCATTGGGATGCAGTGCAGTGAGTCCAGAGAGTGCACTGGCACCACTGGGGATGCACTGCAGTGAGTCCGGAGAGTGCACTGGCACCACTGGGATGCAGTGCACTGAGTCCACAGAGTGCAC
>NW_027663841.1:0-15458 GCF_964034855.1 Anser brachyrhynchus | reverse complement strand
TATCTTTTGAACATTGGCAGGCATGAGACAACAACCATCTCTCTAAGAAGCCTGTTCCAGTGTTTGACCACCCTCTTGGTAGAGAATTTTTCCTAATATCCAGTCTGAACCTCCCCTGGTTCAACTTTGTGCCATTCCCACACATCATGTCATTGGTTACCAGGGAGAAGAGACTGGAACCATTTCCCCTCCTCAGGAAGTTGGCAGACAGCAATTAGGTCACCTCTTAACCTTCTTTTCTTCAAAACTGACAAACTAATCCAGTACTCTAATCTACCTATAACCCTTTGCAAGGCCTCTCATCCCTCCTGAAAGTCAGTGGCACCTCCAGTTTAGTATCATCAGCAAAATTGCTAAGGATGCATTCAACTCCTGCATCCAGATCATTGATGAAAATGTTGAACAGCACTGGCCCTAGAATTAAGCCCTGGAGCACACTGCTAGTGACCAGCTGCCAGCCAAATGTAGCCCCATTTACTACAATCCTTTGAGTTCTGCCTGCTGTTCAGCTCAGTTCATTGCCCAACACAGTGTGAACTTGTTCAGCTCACTATTGGACAACTTCAGAAGGATACTTGTCCTCTGTATATTCGATCCACAATGCACGTTACACTCATATGATTTTTAGAGCTGCAGGAGCTTAACTTCTACTGCAGGAATTGGTATTTTCATTTCAGGAGTCCTCTTATTCTGTCAAGATGGTAAATGCCATATAAAGCTAGACCAGACTATTACATAGCAGCACAGAAGTCTGCTCAAAGATCGTCTGTTATAATTGTGTTTAAATGTCCTACACTAGAACTTCCATATGTTTCATTGCAAGTGGCTGGAAGATGCATAGCACCAATGCATAGCTTTGGGCTGTAAGATCACAGGAAAAAGATGAATGAGCATGACAAGTTATAAAGAATGGATTATTTTTCCTAGGTGATAGTAGAACTTTTTTGTTTGTTTGTTTGTTTTTGGTGGTTGTGGTGATGGTGGTGGTGTGTTGTTTTTTTTGTTGTTTGTTTAGTTTTTATTATTTTTTTGCTGTTTGTTCTTGTTAGTTTGTTCATTTTTTGGACTTCAGACAGAAAAATACGTATGATGGGGAAAGAGGCTTCTGTTACATAAATAACAATATGAAAAAGAAAAAATGCTAAAGAACTCCTGAGGCATAATATGACAAGAATGGGGACACGGGACCATCTGGAATGGACAATCCTAACATCTTCTGTACAGGACAAAGTTCCTGCAGAGTTTGTCTCAGAACCTAGAAAAACTTTCCCGTTTACCAAGCTATGAATCTAAGCCCAAAAATATTAATGGAAAATATGGAGATACTCTTCCTGGAAGCATGCACTTGTGGAAAGGCATTCATCTAGAAAAATCATACCTATAATCCATCAAGAGTGCATACTAGGCATTCTGCATAGCTCCGATAAAGCTTGTGAATGACTCAAAGACTGGTGTGACATGCATAGCAAAGTGAAGAACTATTGCATATTATCAGAAGTTGGCATTGTCAGACATGTCAGAAGGAAAAAAAAAATTCTTTAAGCTATCTTCATCCCCTTTTAAGAGCCATTCCCTGGAGTCTTGATGAATATTGTTGCTTCATTCTATGACCACCAGAAAAGGCAAAAGTGAGTGGTTGTGGTCAGATTGCAAATTATTGTACCTGCAGAAGCAATCGTTTTTCTAATGCAGAGGCTGAAAGACTGGCAGAAGATGTATGTCACTGACTACAAAAGGTGGATGAAGATACTGTCAGAAAAAGGACAAATTTATTTATTCTAGTTTTTAAGGATTCGTGGAACTAAATCTGTCAACACAAATACTTAGGCTCAGAGATTGAAAGTGACACTTAAGTGAAGGTTACTAATATGGTAAAAGTGCAAGTGATCAAATTACAAAATTGCTGTACTTGTCTTCCATGGATAACCTGATATACAATGTGATAATTACCCATCTAAATGAGAAATTAACATTTTGTTGGATTTTATTATTTTTGGGAGAGTATCACAGAATCACAGAATTGAAGGGGTTGGAAGGGACCTTGAAAGATCACCAGGTCCAACCTCCCTGCCAAAGCAGGTTCCTTAGAGCAGACTGCTCAGGTAGGCATCCAGACAGGCCTTGAATATCTCCAGAAAAGGAGACTCCACAACCTCCCTGGGCATCCTGTTCCAGTGCTCCGTCAGCCTTACTGTGAAGAAGTTCTTTCGCATGTTGGTGCGGAACTTCCTGTGCTCTATCTTGTGGCCATTACCCCTTGTCCTGTCCCCACAAATCACTGAAAAGAGGTTGGCCAAATCCCCCTGTCTCCCACACCTCAGGTATTTATACACATTGATGAGATCCCCTCTCAGTCTTCTTTTCTCCAGGCTGAACAGACCCAGGTCTCTCAGCCTTCCTTCATAGGAAAGATGCTCCAGGCCCCGTATCATCCTTGTGGCCCTCCGCTGGACTCTGTCCAGGAGATCTGTGTCTTTTTTGTACCGGGGAGCCCATAACTGGACACAGTACTCCAGGTGAGGCCTGACCAGGGCAGAGTAGAGGGGGAGGATCACCTCCCTTGACCTGAGGGCCATGCTCCTTTTAATGCATACCAGGATCCCATTGGCCCTCTTGGCCACGAAAGCACACTGCTGGCTCATGGTCAACCTGTTGTCCACCAGGACCCCCAGGTCCTTCTCAGAGCTCCTCTCCAGCAGGTTGTCCCCCTGCCTGTACTGGTACGTCTGGTTGTTCCTTCCCAGGTACAGGACTCTACACTTGCTCTTATTAAACCTCATTTGGTTTCTTCCTGCCCATCTCCTGCCCAAAGAGTAGCATTGAGCAAGAGTTTGAAGCAGTCACAGAACATATCCAATGAGTCAATAATAATTTACATTCCATGAGGAATTTGTAGAGCAGTATCTAGCCAAGGAATTCCAAAGATAAGGTATCTTACACAAACATTTACTTAGATCTTGATGTCCATCTTCTTAATTCCTGTTAAGTATCAGAACATGCAGAATTGTTGACAGAGGTCATTTGAAGTGGTGGAAAAGGTTAGAATGTGAGAAAATAGAAAGATAAGGTAGCATGAAAATCAATGAAGAATCAGCATGTCACTGATGTGACTGATGTGTTTCTTTCTTGGATGGCCTACCATATTACATACAGCACATTTAATTAGATTTACCTATCAGACTCTTTCCAGAAAGGAAACATAAAAACTGTTCTCATCATGATGTGAGGCAAGATTATTTTAGAAAGCTGACTGGTCCTTCAGCTGTATATCAGGGTCAGGTCAATGAAGTGATAGGTGGATTACACAGTTGTGACAAACTCTCAATGATCACATCACCATTTTTAGAAAAGAGAAACAAATCAAAGAAAATGTGGAATTATTGGGGGAAACCAATCTACAAATTTCAGACAATTCAAAGGGAAAATCTGCATAATGTAGTTAAAATATGGAAAGATGAAGGAGGAAATTTATCCCAATCCCTTAAATGTGGAGGCCTTTGTAGGTTGACATATGTGAATGTCTAAACTTTCATAGGACTTCCAGAATATTATAGAAGTGTGCAGAAAAATTCAGTGACATTCTCACTAAAACAAAACAAAACAACCTGGAAGGTTAACGAGATAATTCTGTCTGAAAATTATGAGAAGCTTTAAGCAGGTAAAGACATTCTTGTCCTTATGTCCTATCTTTGCTGTTCCAAACTTTGATTAAATATTTGAGCACATCTCCAATATATGAGATGTGTTTATGCAATTTGGAATAGATAGAGAAAAAAAAATGCCACCTTATTAATTTTCTTAAGCAAAAATATTACTGGATTTGAGCAAATGTTTTCTATGACAGAGAAAGTATACTTTGAAGCAGCAGAACCATTACCTGGCTGATTTCAAATGGAGACATCTGTCATACCAGTTCTCTTTAATTTGGTTTCAGACAATGAAAGGAATATATTCTAAATTGCTATAATAGAACCTTCTGTTTCAGAAATATAATGTGAGAGATGTTTTTAACAAAGGTAAAATGTGCGTATCAAAATAGTAGATGATTTTTTTTTTTGGTACTTTCTAGTAAACGGGAGGTTTACTTTTAAATTATGCCAATATATTTTTCTTTTCCTGTTTTGTTTTGTTGTTTTTTTTTCTGTCTTAACCTTTATTTTGTGTCAAGAGAGACTTCATAATAGTCGGCAAACATCAAAGCACTCTAGTCTTTACCTGTATCATCTTTAAAATAAATGCTTCAGAGCACTTAAGTATGCCCAATTTCTTGTAAAGGTCTCAGGGCTACAGAAAAACTAGGGAGAATATGAGGGAAAATCAGTAAGCCTGCAGAGGCTTCTATAAACACTATTAATGCCATATGTCAGTGTAAAGGGAGTATTTCCTAGTGATGCCTACCACAGAATCTCTGATAAGCAGTAGGATAAAGGAAAGACTACTTAAATATCAAGGGTCTCTACCAATTCATTGTAAATAGAACTTATTTGCAAGACAAAATAATATATTATTTTTGCATTAGTAAATAATATTAAAAAAATGCAATTGCCTGAATTATTAACATAAAAATTAATGCCAGCCAAATCTCTCAAAGATATGATAGTACTGCCTACAGAAACAGATGATGTATTTTTCTTTGTAGATTTTTGCCTCTCTGCAGTTACCAGTATGCAAGTTTTATTTCCTCAGTTTGACTAACCATACAGACACTTTTTTTTTTTTTCTGAGTTCCTGATTCCGTCACAATACAAATAAGTCTAATTTGGCATTTTTATTTTCTATAAAGATATTATTTTCTTATATTGCTTAAAATATGTGTCTCATCATATTACTAAAACTAGGGAATTTAAGTCAAGATGTTTTGGAAGTTTATCTCTGGAGCTTTAAGATGCTCTGCTGTGTGCCCTCTTCCTCTTCTGGAGGGTATTGTCTAGGTAGCTGAACTGGATCTAGAATATACACAACCATAGACATCAGTTAGTTATTTTATGTCATCCATTTTTATCACCATTTTCCCTAAGACACTAGTCTGTAAAATATGATTGCTGAAAAACCTACTCTTTCTCCATGTTGTCATTTTTGCTGAATGAACAGCAGTCTCCCCAGAGGATCAGGGTGGCCATATCATGGAAGAGTTGCATCTTAAACTGCCTCTGCTGAGTCTATCACATCTTTCTTCTCAGTTACAGTATGTCAATATTCCAATGCAGTATTTGCCTTGTCTAATTTGAGTGAATGGAACCTCATTCCTCTCTGTTTTGAGGTTCTTAAGTCAACTGCAAAACCTAAACACAACAGGCTTACTGAAGAATGACATTTTAGCATAAATGTCCAATTTTCTGTGTTTCAGTAATTTAAAACAAATCTTTTTACTCTGGCTTTTAAATAATTTTATTGTGAACTCTACTAGCATTAATAATTAACTTTAATAGTTGAATTAAAAAAAATATATGTAGAATGCTAAAAGATTACCTTTGGATATTAGTTTAATGTTTTCTTTTGTATGTGTTGACAACATGGGATTAAGTAATGAATATATATAGCCATGCTTGGTGGAGAATGCAGAATTGTTTAGTAAGCAGTCTGAACATTTTCATACATTATCAACCTTAGAATATACTGCAGAAAAAGGAAATACACAAGGATAATGTACAAGTAGTCTGTGAGTGCATAAAACTTGTTGTTAAATGTCAATTGCTGATTTACGTGTCATCTGCTATACACTTTATGTTATATCTGAAGTCTCTTTAAAAATGTATGCCATGGTATGCATGTAGGAGAAGTTCAGAGGATTTTTAATAATTCTCAGCTGTACAATAATGTATTTATTAACCCTCACTTATTCAATAATATGTTTATTATGTCTAATTATATAGGTCTCCAATCTGCAAAGCTTTCATAGGTTTCAGGTAGAAATACACCTCAAAAATGCATAAAATATATATTTAATTTGTACATTAAATGTATTAAAGAAATTTGATTTGAAGAAAGTTGTTTTTTGTTTTTATTTTGTTATTGTTCGTTTTTTTTGTTTGTTTGTTTTTTAATATATATAAATGCAATGCTTGTAAAAGGGGTAGATAATTCTTGAGAAACGTTCTCATGAGTTATACATCTATGAAAGGCATTTGCATATCACCATTCCCTAAGAGTACCTGTGGTAATTAACAAGACCACAAGACCAAGAAGAGTTCACAAATAGCCCAGTCAAGAACCTTTTTTTTTTTTTTTTTTTTGGTCCTGTTTGAATATATTAGAGTGAAAAACAGTTTTACAAAACTGAAATATCAATATAAAGATGGCATTTATATGGTGAAATCCCCCAGCATTATATGTCTGGATCAAATTTAGGAACAATTACAGGAAATTATTTGCTCTAGAAATTCTAGTGTTGCATATCATATCTTAGTGCATTAGGTTGCACACATGTTTCTAAAATTTAATCATTATTTTAAAAAACTTTAGTTAAAGCTAAAAGAAAATACATTTTAAATACTAACATAATAGATACTCTGAAACACAATGTGCACAGGAAAAAAAAAACAAAAGAATAATGATTAGAATGGAATTTTTAGAACATTTCCCAATCAATGACAGCAAATACCTCCATGGAAATGCAAAACAGCCCAGGCGACAATTACAAGCTATTATCAAATTAATATCAACCTTCAGTAGAGTTTATTGACCTTCCAGAAGACTGGAATATAGTCTTTCAAACCACATGGTTAAGAGACATCATCCTTGTAAAAGAAATAGTTTACATCCAGTTAGGCAGAGCTATTGAATATTAAAAGTAACAACTAAAAATAGACAGGAAAAAAAATCTTGGTATACATAGATACAGGAAACTGGGGGAGTCAGAACCCCAGGATTACTGGACAATTATATTACTAGAATTAAGCACTCAGATAGTTTCATGCTCCCAAGTAGCCAGACTATCAGAAAACAATAAATGCAACCAAATGCAAAAGCTGCACTTTGCATTCTGTGGAGCACAAAATTCACATTGCTGAGTGCTAAAATTAATATATATATATATATGTCATATATATAGTACTTTAAATAGAAATTGGAAAGACAGAGTGAGCCAAGTGGAATTTTTTATGTTATATATTTAAAATATAGTCATTTTAATATCTGAATAAATCTAAAAGGGTACCAGTTTTGTTAAGATCTCCATCTTCAGTAATGACAATTTTGATGCTGTTACCAAAGGAAGTATTTTCGTTTGTTTGTTTTACTAAAACTTATACTGAGAAATATATTACTGCATTCATATAAATAAAGTAACAGCTGTTTGTAATATATGTATCTGTAATACATCAGTTTTCAGAGTATTGTTTGATCACACCAAATTGTATCTCACAGCTGAATGAAACATTGCAAAATATTTCTTCATGCTTGATCTCCAGGGATGAAGATTAATGCTAATTATTAATACTATGTAAATACTTAATAGTATTTATTAACCTTTGTAGATTATTAGGGATAGAAAATAGAAAATGAACACTTTCTTTCTTCACTTACTGATTAATCAAAACAACAAAAACAAGTTTGGGGTCAAAAAAGTCAGATTCTGAGACAATGAGAATGTGGTACAGCATGACAAAGCTATTTATTTTAAAAGAGATTTCAAAAATGCTGAGAATTGGACTAGGTTGGGAGGATAGGCAAACAAGATTAACACTCATTCTACATCCATGGTATAATACAAATTCAATATAAAAACCACAACAGAGATCTACATTATAACACTTATGTTTTAGGTGCCATGATTTTTTGAATTAGAGTTTTGCTGTGTGGAAATAAAGGTTTATCTCCTGATAACTTCATAGAATCATAGAATCAATCATAAAATCATAGAACAGATTGGTTTGGAAGGGACCTTAAAGATCTTCCAGTTCCAACCCCCCTGCCATGGGCAGGGACACCTTCCACTAGACCCGGTTGCTCAAAGCCCCATCCAACCTGGCTTTGAACGCTTTGAGGGATGGGGCATCCACAGCTTCTCTGGGCAACCTGTTCTAGTGCCCCACTACCTTCATAGTAAATAAATGAATATCTAACCTACATCTATCTTCCAGTTTAAAGCCATTACCCTTTTGTAAAGAGTCCCTCTCCAGCTTTCCTGTAGGCCCCCCCTTTAGGTACTGGAAGGTTGTAGGTCTCCCAGGAGCCTTCTCTTCTGTAGGCTGAACATCCCCAGCTCTCTCAGCCTGTCTTCAAAGGAGAGGTGCTCCAGCCCCTTGATAATCTTTGTGGCCCTTCTCTGGACTTGTTCCAGCAGATCCATGTCCTTCTTTTGTTGGGGGACCCAGAGCTGAGCCCAGCACTTGGTGTCAAATTCTTTGCCTTCAGTGAGACAAGTTATCTGAGCTTGACACATCTGATGAATTCACTATAGGAACCCACAATATTTACAGAATAAAGAATAAAACTAAAGAGATGCAAAATTTGCATGAATGGTAGATATTGTTTTGCAGAAAGTAATTATTTTCACTTAATTGCAAACATGGAGTGATGGATTAGGACCAGAATGTGAGTTTTCTGCACTTTCTTCCTCTTTCAGGGTGACATGCTTCTTTAAAATATGTTAAACTTGGTGACCCAGGACTGTCATGATGTAGAATTATAAAAACATAATTACTGTTAGAGAGAAAAATTTGAATGGAGAAAAATTCCTACAAAAATCAGGACACGAATTAAGTATTTTTCTATTTAACCAAAATTGCAAAACATGCCCTTTTTAAACATTTTTAATTTTTAATAATATTCTACATTTTTATATAGAGAGGTTTTATTTCTGGCTCTGTGGCACTCATGGAATTGGAAGTAGTTGTAATTATTCTGTTTTATAGTTGGGAAAGTGAGGAACAGAAATAATTTCCAAACTGATCCTGCTGTGTTGGCTGTGAAAGACATGAGGAAGGAAGGGAAGTAGGACAAATGAGGAAGATATAACTATGTGATCTGGCTTCTCTATGCCAGCATAGCAGTTCAGAACATGCCACTTTCACACTGATGTTATTTAAAACACAAATCTTATAACTTATTTCATCGAGTACCATGTAGACCGTCAGCTATCTTTGAAATATGGGATGTGTAGATGTAAACTTGAATTTTATCCCCATTCTCGCCATTGGTAGAGGAATGCAATAAAGTAAAATAATGTGTTCTGTGTTTCATTAACAAGGCTTGTATTTATCATGATGTTTCACTGCCTGAACATCTTTGCAAACGTGTCTTTACAATGTATCTATGCTTTTATATTCTGTATATGCCAAGTGACTATAACTTAGAGCTTCATCTCCCTGTTCAATAGCTCTGAAGTCTCACAAAATGAAACGATAAAAAAAATTTACAGAATCAAACCTTTATAATATATTTAAATTTATTTTTGCTAGAGAGGGTTCTCAAACTAAAAAGTCTTTTACTTTAAGAGAAAGTAAAAATAATGCATTGCTACGGAAACCTATTCTTCATATTTTTTTTTTTCCTTCTGGAAATATTTCATCACAAATTATGCTGCATTTTCTGTGGCTCAGGACTCCCAAGCATGCCTTTGTTTTATCTATAGTTCTTATTTTGACTTTGTTAATCTTGAAATCTCTTTCCTCTAAAGTAATAATTTTCTCACTCTAAAAATTATTTTTTCCTACCCAAATAAGTTCAAAGAAGAAGAAAATGAATATATCACCTTTTGAATATTCATAAATTCTTTTCAAATGTTATTTAACTTATTTACAGTGTAAGAGGAAGAACAATTAAATTACATCTCCACTTGGAAAAAAAAATAGTAAAGTAATATTTTCCATTTCACTTACATTTTCTAAGGACTCACACTCCTTCCAGCAAGCCCCCTTTTGAGCTATGTACTTCCGTCAAGCTTGCAATGAATATAAATAACTGTCATAAATTGTGCCAGCAAACTGCTGAAGGAATTCAAACTGCAAAAGTAAGGATGCTTTAAGGTGCTGCTGTGCCCATTACTTCATATACAGCACTAGCTCTAATGTTCTCAGTGTGTGTGCGCATGCACATGTGTGTGTCTGCAAGGGTCTCAATGGCACTATAACACATGGTTTCTGTAGATGATGGAGCTTGTACATGCTTCTGATTCTTCTTGAAATAAATGTATACTTAATTGAATTAAGGTTCAGAAAGAGACATTAGTAAAGGAGAAATTGTGCAGGGGACTCAATGAGCCTAGTCATATCAGCAGTAGGCTTAAGATGGTGTTAGACGAGACAAATTTATGAGCTTTATTTCCCTATAGCTACATAAAATCCTTCTTTAATAGATACAGGTATTTTAATGAATGTATATTAATATGTGGTTATGAAGGTATACCTAATTGTGCTTAAAATATTTTTTAAAGTATAAAGTTATAGCTATAAATATATAAATGTAGGTTAAGAATGTTCAGATAAATATCTATTACGTAAAAGCTATTCTATTTAAGCTAGCTGAGAATTAGACTATTATTCTACACTATAATCTTTATTCATTATTCAAGGCCAGGTTGGATGGAGCCTTGGCCAACCTGACCTAGTGGGTGGCATCCCTGCCTATTGGAGAAGGGTTGGAGTTAGATGATGTTTAAGGTCCCTTCCAAACCATTCTATGATTCATTATATGGCAAAGGTTGCAAAAACCTCTGCCATTCAAGAACCTACAAGTTTTAAACCTCAAAAGCACTATGCAGTGGCATGCAGAAATAACTGAAGGAGGTGGTACAGCAGAAACAGTATAGTTGACTAATGCAGGCCTCAGCGACACCTATAAGCTCCTGCCAAATTATAAAATGAGAAAGTCTGAAACATTGCCATTACAAGCATTTCATTGGTACCCTTCTGGCACAAGTTCCCATCCTGTCAGTGAAACACTCACTATTCCTGCTTTGGATAAAAACAAATTATCTCAAAACTTCAGTTTAAATTAATCTTGTTTAAATTGGTATTCTTGGAACAAACTGAAGAACAGACAGATGAAAGAGTATCAGAAGAGATTTTGGGACAACAACACAAAAGAGAAGAAGAGACAAACTGGTCATTTGTAGTAGCATCTTCAAAAGCTAGTTGTCTGTTATGTGAATGCTTTTCCACAGCTGTTGGTCTTTACTAATGAGGCTACTTTGATTTTAATACCTGAGATAGCATAGCAACAAGTATACGCCTGAGCTGGCATTGAAAATCCTAGCTCAAGTAACACTTCCACAGCTGTCCTGACCTGCCTAATGGCAGAATCCACAGCTAGGTTAGCTAAACAACTACTGAAACCACCTACCATCTGCTAGATACCCATTTCATACTTATCTTTAGCTTACCTGTCTCGTTATAGACCATTTTTGTGGGCATCCTACTGCTCTTCCATGTGTAGCTTCTTATTTTATGAAGAAACTACAGGTAGTCAGTATCAAAAATGCTCTAAATAGAAAAATGTGATCAGATCACAGTATCACAATACTTTATTTTATTTTATTTTATTTTTCCCCCATGTAATTTGAGAAACAACTTTGAACCCTCCTGAGTTCTGGTTTACCTAGTGGCTCTGAGAAGGTATTTTGCTGTGGAACAGATACAGTACAAAAGTGATTCCGTAAATGTTGGTACACAAAAGATTGATCAACAAAATTTACATACCTGTAAGTTTGGGCAGCAGTTGAAAAGTAGTCCTGGAGGCTTTGGGAGAGTAAAGAAAGAAAGAGGTGCCTACATACCTTTCTGGACCAGAGTCAGAGGGTTTAAAATGCTAAGAAAACCTGAGAAAATCCTTAAAAATTTGGCATTTACAAACCTGAAACTTGTAATTACAGAATAACTACACCTATCAACCAATCCAAGTGAGAAAGCTGTCCAGATTAAATAATATATGTGTAAGGGTAGATAAATTCTCTCTGTAGTTAGAATTGAATTCCACCAACATTAGGAAAAGTTATTCTCTATTATCACCAGTGACAGGACCCGTGGGAACGGAAGCTGAGGCACGGGAAGTTTAGGCTGGACATCAGGAAGAGGTTCTTCACCAAGAGGGTGGTTGCACACTGGAACAGGCTCCCCAGTGAAGTAGTCACTGCACCAAGCCTGTCTGAATTTAAGAAGAGATTGGACTGTGCACTTAGTCACATGGTCAAAACTTTTGGGCAGACCCGTGCAGTGCCAGGAGTTGGACTTGATGATCCTTATGGGTCCCTTCCAACTTGGGATATTCTATGATTCTATGATTCAGGAAATAGAATTTCTATAAGATTTCATTTTTATTATTATTTATTTCATAAATATTTTTTCATCCTAAATGCTTACATTTTGAAAGATTATGTGAAATACTATTTAAATATAATTTCTTCTTTTAATAGTCTGATTTTTGCATTCATAATAGATTTCTAAATACAGTCATATTTGAAATTAAAATCTGAAATGTTCTTTTTTGAAGTGTTGAAACATTTTAATATAATTTCATCCCTTAATTTCATTTTTGTCTAAAAATTGAAGTCAGCAAGTTTCAAAGAACAATTTTTATTCCTACAATAACATGTTTTCTGACAGGAAAACAGAAAAACATTTTCAGAAAATTTTCACGTATGTTTAGTAATTTCTATAATAACAATGCTAGCAGTATGTTTTATGCTGCAGTTTAATAAATAAAATAAAATAAAATAAAATAAAATAAAATAAAATAATATAATATATTTCTACACTACCAATGATCATGCTTAGGATTGAATTAATCCTGTTTAAGGTATCCTGGCTACCAAAAATTCCACTAATGATGCCTGCTAGAATGAGAAACACAAACCTCCTTTTTCTATATGAGCACTTGGCTATCCTATTTGTTAACTTCCAGTCATACAAGAAGCTTATCTTCACTATAAACTCCCAGCCAGGTATAATTATAGCAGGAAAGGTAAATTGTAAGACTTGTCTTGAAGCTCCCAGTCTGGATATTTGTCTAGCATTTCTCTGCTAGATCCTAATTGTTAGAATTAGCGAGAGGGTATACACAGGAAAGGAAAAGTGTCCACTACTTTCAAGCACAACTGCTTTTCCATTCATTGCAGAAATTATCTGGTGATTCACATTCTTTGCAATTGGGACAGGGTTAAAACTGGGGGACTGACAAAACTGGTAAAACTGTAAAGATATTAATACCAAAGAACTATTGATCTGAATGAATTATTCCCAGATTTTTTTTCTTTAATTGATAAGTCAATGAAATTATAGGCTAATTAAAACATATTTATGAGATAATTGTATCACATCTGTGTGTTTTCTGTTTTGTACCTGATTATAATAAAAAAAAAAATCATATGATTCTGGTAAAAAATTTCAAAGAAAGCCTTTACTAAATCAGTCAGAAGGTAATGAGTATTCAGAATAGACTTTCTGAGTACCCAGGAAATTTTTACACAGCAGAAAAGAGTAGGTAGGATTGCTGAACTCGTACTTTGTACCTTGGATGTTTTTTTTTTCATAAAGTAGTAACATTGTAACTTGATAATGAGGTTATATTGCTCAGAAGATTAGAAGAAGTCTTGTGAACACAAACCTAACAGGACCATTTAAGAGCTTTGAAATCATTATCTTTATCTACTGCCTAAAGACATAATTCATCACTTTCAATGGAAGCCAGCAGTGGCATTTCTCTTCTACCACTTTCTGAGCTTCAGTTTTTATACTAATGTATATGCTACATATCTTGGAACTAAAAAGATTACTGCATAATAGCAGAAATGTGTAACACACACTATACAAAATGGCCTGCTTTGTTTTTTGTTTGTTTTTAGGGACAATATTCTATTATCAAGTATAAAAATGCCTGATATGGTACTTCATATCACTGTGTCCTTTGGGACACATATCATGGGTCCTTTGGGGACACAAGAGTTGAACCTTTATGATCTCTGTGGGTCCCTTCCAACTCAGGATATTCCATAATTTTATGGAATTTTATAATTATTCCATGATTATTATGACTGTTTTCATCACAACACAGTAGATAGAATCTTGGCCATCAGATTCTTATATTGCATTATTTACAGTAAATTATAGTAATGACCAGTAAAATTAATGGATCTTTTAAGTGATGTGAGATCACCCTCCACAGGAAATACTGTAGAATGCAGAATTCCTTTATAAGAATTTTATTCCTAGCAAGATCTAAAAATCTCTCGATGCACTGCTATATTCTTCCAAGCATTACACAGTATTCTTCACCTGTGGTACATCCTGTTCAGTCACTCCATGTATATCAAAATCGTTAAAACAAATAACTCCTTGAAAACAATGAAACATACCTAGATTTTCATTTCCCAAATCTCTCAAAAGATGCTTTTAAAAATAAACAAATAGAGAATTGTGACGTAAGATTTTTCCATATTACACAACTTTTGCAAGGTCATCAGTCATAGCCTTCACCAATTTTCCTCCCTGGCTATAAGTCTTGTAGATGATAAATATGTTTGAAAAATCAGCTACTGCTACGTTGCCACCTTTTTCTTTTCTTTTCTTTTTTCTTTTTCTTTTCTTTTCTTTTCTTTTCTTTTCTTTTTTTCTTTTTTCTTTTCTTTTTCTTTTCTTTTCTTTTTCTTTTCTTTTCTTTTCTTTTCTTTTCTTTTCTTTTCTTTTCTTTTCTTTTCTTTTCTTTTCTTTTCTTTTCTTTTCTTTTCTTTTCTTTTCTTTTCTTTTCTTTCTTTTCTTTTCTTTTCTTTTCTTTTTCTTTTCTTTTCTTTTTTCTTTTCTTTTCTTTTCTTTCTTTTCTTTTCTTTTCTTTTCTTTTCTTTTTCTTTTCTTTTCTTTTCTTTTCTTTTCTTTTCTTTTCTTTTCTTTTCTTTTCTTTTCTTTTCTTTTCTTTTCTTTTCTTTTCTTTTCTTCTTTTCTTTTCTTTTCTTTCTTCTTTTCTTTTCTTTTCTTTTCTTTTCTTTTCTTTTCTTTTCTTTTCTTTTCTTTTCTTTTCTTTTCTTTTCTTTTCTTTTCTTTTCTTTTCTTTTCTTTTCTTTTCTTTTCTTTTCTTTTCTTTTCTTTTCTTTTCTTTTCTTTTTCTTTCTTTCTTTTCTTTTCTTTTCTTTTCTTTTCTTTTCTTTTTCTTTTCTTTTCTTTTCTTTTACTTTTCTTTTCTTTTCTTTTCTCTTTTCTTTTTTCTTTTCTTTTCTTTTCTCTCTTTTCTTCTTTTTTTCTCTCCTTTCCTTTCCTTTCCTTTCCTTTCCTTTCCTTTCCTTTCCTTTCCTTTCCTTTCCTTTCCTTTCCTTTCCTTTCCTTTCCTTTCTTTCCTTTCCTTTCCTTTCCTTTCCTTTCTTTCCTTTTTCCTTTCCTTTCCTTTCCTTTCCTTTCTTTCCTTTCCTTTCCTTTCCTTTCCTTTCCTTTCCTTTCCTTTCCTTCCTTTCCTTTCCTTTCCTTCCTTTCCTTTCCCTTTCCTTTCCTTTCCTTTTCCTTTCCTTTCCTTTCCCTTTCCTTTCCTTTCCCTTC
>NW_027663842.1:47288-96260 GCF_964034855.1 Anser brachyrhynchus | reverse complement strand
CGTCCCCAATGGGTTCCTCAATGGGTTCCTCATCAAAATGGCCTCCACGATGTCCCTAAACTTGTCCCCATGACCCCAAAAGATGTCCCCAACGGGTTTCTCAAGAGGTTCCTCAACCCCATGGCCTCCAAAACCTCCTCCAGATGTCCCCAAACTTGTCCCAATGTCCCCAAAGACGTCCCCAACGGGTTCCTCAAGAGGTTCCTCATCAAAATGGCCTCCACGACCTCCTCGAGATGTCCCCAAACTTGTCCCCGTGACCCCAAAAGACGTCCCCAACGGGTTCCTCAAGAGGTTCCTCAACCCCGTGGCCTCCAAAACCTCCTTGAGATGTCCCCAAACTTGTCCCAATGTCCCCAAAGACGTCCCCAACGAGTTCCTCAAGAGGTTCCTCATCAAAATGGCCTCCACAATGTCCCCAAACATGTCCCCGTGACCCCAAAGACGTCCCCAACGGGTTCCTCAAGAGGTTCCTCAACCCCGTGGCCTCCACAACCTCCTCAAGATGTCCCCAAACTTGTCCCAGTGTCCCCAAAGACGTCCCCAACGGGTTCCTCAATTGGTTCCTCACCCCTGTGGCCTCCACGACCTCCTCGGGCATCCCCAAAGCCGTCCCCAACCCCGACCCCGGCCTCCACCACCTCCCCCGGCCTCCACCACCTCCTTGACCTCCCCCCTTGTCCCCTGTGTCCCCCCCCGCAGGTGCCGGCCCCCTCCTGGTCTCCCTGGCGGCCTCCTGCGCCACCCCGGAGTGCCTCCACAGCGCCGCCCGCGCCCTCCGCATCCTGGCCTCCGCCCCGGCCTCCCGCCTCGCCCTGGGCCGCGCCGGCGCCGTCCGCGCCCTCGCCGCCCGCCTGGCCTCCCTCGGCCCCGGCCACCCGGCCTCCGCCTCGGTGGCCCGGGCCTTGCGCGGCCTCACCGAGCCGCCGGCCTCCGCCGAGGCCGCCGGCGAGCTGGCGCCGGCCTTCGCCGCCTTGGCCTCCCTGGCCTCCCACCCCAAACGCCGCCGCCGCCACCCGGCCCTGGGCGCCATCGCCAACGCCTGCGCCCGCGCCCACCTCCGCCCGGCCCTGGGGGCCGCCGGGGCGGTGGAGGCCGTGACGGCCGAGGTGGAGGCCGCGACGGCGGAGGTGGCGGCCTCGGCGGAGGCCGGCGGCGGCGGCCTCCGCCTCCACCCGGCCTCGTCCGGCGCCGCCGTGCGGGCCCTCTGCCTCCTGTGCCGCGAGGCCGTCAACCGGGCCCGGGTGCGGGAGGCCGGCGGCCTGGCCGTCCTCCTGAGGCTCCTGGCGGAGGCCGGCCCGTGGAGGCCGCGCGTCCTCCTGGCCCTGGCGGCCTTCTCCTACGACCAGGAGGCCCTGGAGGCCCTGGAGGCCCTGGGCTTGGCGCCGCTGCTGGCGGAGGTCCTGCGGGGCCGGGCGGAGGCGGCGGCGGAGGCCCGGGGAGGCCGGGAGGCCGGAGGGGAGGACGCGGAGGCCGCCTCCTGCGACGTCCCCCCGCGAAGGCCCCGCAGCCTCCAACCGCGACGGGGCGGCCGCCGGGAGCCGCAGGGGGCTCAAGTGAGTCCGGGGTGGGGGGGTTTGGGGGGGTTTTGGGGTTTTGGGAGGCCGCTGGGAGGATTTGGGATGGTTTGGAGGCCGGTTTTGGAGGCCGCTGGGGGGATTTGGGACGATTTGGAGGCCGTTTGGGGTCTTTGGGCCGTTTTGGGAGGTCCTTTGGGGTTTTGGGGACATTTTGGGGGGCGTTTGGGGGGTTTTGGGGTCTTTTGGGGTTTTGGGAGGCCGTCTGGGGTCTTTGGGATGGTTTGGGAGGTCCTTTTGGGGTTTTGGAGGCCGCTGGGGGGCTTTGGGATGGTTTGGAGGCCGGTTTTGGGTTTTGGAGGCCACTGGGGGGATTTGGGACGTTTTGGGGGGCCAGTGGGGGTTTTGGGGGGGGTTTTGGGGGTCTTTTGGGATTTTGGGAGGCCGGTTTTGGGTTGCGGAGGCCTCTTGGGGGTTTTGGAGGCCCTTTGGGTTCTTCGGGAGGTTTTGGAGGCCGCCGGGGGGCCGCGGGAGGTCTCTCGGAGCCCTCGGGACCTCCTTGGGGCGGGTTTTTTTGAGGTCTTCGGGGTCCTTCCGAGGCCTCGCGGGGCCTTCGGGAGGTCTTCGAGACCTTTTTCGGGGCCTCCTGGGCCTCCTCAAGGCTCCTAATCCCATTTCTGAGATCTTTGAGACCTCCTGGAGGCCGTTTAGGACATTTTTGGGGCCTCCACAGCCTCCTTGAGGTCCCCAGACCCTTTTTTGAGATCCCTGAGACCTCCGGGAGGTTCTTCGAGACCTTTTTTGGGGCCTCCAGAACCTTTTTGAGGTTTTTGAGCCCTTTTTTGAGATCTTTGAGACCCCCTGGAGGCCGTTTAGGACATTTTTGGGGCCTCCACAGCCTCCTCGAGGCCCCCAATCCCTTTTTTGAGTTCTTTGGGACCTCCAGGAGGTTCTTCAAGACCTTTTTTGGGTGCTCCAGAACCTTTTTGAGGTTTTTGAGCCCTTTTTTGAGATCTTTGGGACCTCCTGGAGGCCCTTTAGGACATTTTTGGGGCCTCCACAGCCTCCTCGAGGCCCCCAATCCCTTTTTTGAGATCCTTGTGACCTCCACGAGCCCCTTCAAGACGTTTTTTGGGGCCTCCAGAGCCTCTTTGAGGATTTCGAGCCCTATTTTGGGATCTTTGAGCCCTCCTGGAGGCCGTTTAGGACATCTTTTGGGGCCTCCACAGCCTCCTCGAGGCCCCCAATCCCTTTTTTGAGATCTTTAAGACCTCCACGAGCCCCTTGGAGACATTTTTTTGGGTCCTCCAGAGCCTTTTTGAGGTTCCTGAGCCCTTTTTTGAGATCTTTGAGACCTCCTGGAGGCCCTTTAGGACATTTTTTGGGGCCTCCACAGCCTCCATTAGGTTCCTGAGCCCTTTTTTGGGATCTTTAAGACCTCCTGGAGGCCCTTTGAGACCTTTTTTGGGTCCTCCAGAGCCTCTTTGAGGCTTTCGAGCCCTATTTTGGGATCTTTGAGACCTCCTGGAGGCCGTTTAGGACATTTTTTGGGGCCTCCACAGCCTCCTCGAGGACCCCAAACCCTTTTTTGAGTTCTTTGGGACCTCCAGGAGGTTCTTCAAGGCCTTTTTTGGGTCCTCCAGAACCTTTTTGAGGTTTTTGAGCCCTATTTTGAGATCTTTGAGACCTCCTGGAGGCCGTTTAGAACAATTTTTGGGGCCTCCACAGCCTCCTCGAGGCCCCCAATCCCTTTTTTGAGATCTTTGTGACCTCCACGAGCCCCTTCAAGATGTTTTTTGGGGCCTCCAGAACCTTTTTGAGGATTTTGAGCCCTATTTTGGGATCTTTGAGCCCTCCAGGAGGCCCTTTAAGACCTTTTTTGGGGCCTCCTCAGACTCTTTGAGGATTTCGAGCCCTATTTTGGGATCTTTGAGACCTCCTGGAGGCCCTTTAGGACATTTTTGGGGCCTCCACAGCCTCCTCGAGGCCCCCAGACCCTTTTTTGAGATCCTTGAGACCTCCAGGAGGTTCTTCAAGACCTTTTTTGGGGCCTCCAGAACCTTTTTGAGGTTTTTGAGCCCTATTTTGGGATCTTTGAGCCCTCCTGGAGGCCGTTTAGGACATTTTTGGGGCCTCCACAGCCTCCTCGAGGTTTCTGAGCCCTATTTTGAGATCTTTGGGACCTCCTGGAGGCCCTTTAGGACATCTTTTGGGGCCTCCACAGCCTCCTCGAGGCCCCCAATCCCTTTTTTGAGATCTTTTGAGACCTCCACGAGCCCCTTGGAGACATTTTTTGGGTCCTCCAGAGCCTTTTTGAGGTTTTTGAGCCTTTTTTTGAGATTTTTGAGACCTCCTGGAGGCCGTTTAGGACATCTTTTGGGCCCTCCACAGCCTCCTCGAGGCCCCCAACCTCTCTTTTAGCGCCTCGAAGCCCCCCTTTTGTCCCGTCCCCCCCCCCCATATCTCACCCCTCTTCTCTCCCCCCCCCCCCTTTACAGGTCCTGGCTCCTCTCGGAATCCCTCTCCCCGCCTCCCTCCCCGCCCCGGCCTCCGCCCCGGCCTCCCCTCTCCCCCCGCCGGCCTCCCTTACCCCCTTTGGGGGCCCTGGCCCTCCCCAGGGGGGTCGCGTAGAGGGCGACCCCTGGCTCCCGAAACCCCCACGCTCTCCTCCTCCTGTCCCGCTTGGCCTCCGGCCCCGAACCCAGCCTCTCCTTGGCCTCCGGCCTCGTCGTCTCCGGCCTCCTCCGCTACCTCACGGGGGTCCCGGCCCCGGCCCCCCGAGCCGTGAGGTTGCTGCAGCGCCTCGCCGGGCACCCCGCTTTTTTGGGGGCGCTGGTCCGCCACTACGTCCCCTCGCTGCTCAGGACCTGGCTGGTGCTGGGCTTGGAGCCCGAAGAGGCCCGGGAGGTCGCTCAAGGCGGAGGCTGGAAGGAGGAGGAGGAGGAGGAGGAGGAGAAGGAAGATGGAGGCCGGAGGGAGAGGCTGAAGGAGCTCGGTGAGTTTTGGGGGGGGTTGCGGGGGTTTTTTTTTTTTTGAGGGGATTTGGGGGTTTTTTTTGGGGGTGGAGGACAAGGAGGAGGAGGTTGAGGCTGGAGGGGGTGGAGGCTGGAAGGAGGAGGAGGAGGAGGAGGAGGAGGATGGAGGCCGGAGGGAGAGGCTGAAGGAGCTGGTTGAGGTTTTTTGGGGTTTTTGGGGTGGTTTAGGGTTTTTTGGGGGTTTTGAGGGGATTTGGGGTCTTTTTGGGGGTGGAGGACAAGGAGGAGGAGGTGGAGGCTGGAAGGAGGAGGAGGAGGAGGAGGATGGAGGCCGGAGGGAGAGGCTGAAGGAGCTGGGCGAGGTTTTTTGGGGTTTTTTGGGTGGTTTAGGGTTTTTTGGGGGGTTTTGAGGGGATTTGGGGTCTTTTTGGGGGTGGAGGACAAGGAGGAGGAGGTGGAGGCTGGAAGGAGGAGGAGGAGGAGGAGGATGGAGAGGAAGGAGGGAGAGGCTGAAGGAGCTGGGCGAGGTTTTGGGGCGTTTTGGGGGTGTTTTGGGGGTTTTGGAGGGGATTTGGGGTCTTTTTTGGGGTGGAGGAGAGACGAGGAGGAGGAGGAGGAGGAAGAGGAGGAGGTTGAGGCTGGAGGGGGGTAGAGGCTGGAAGGAGGAGGAGGAGGAGGAGGAGGATGGAGGAAGGAGGGGAGAGGCTGAAGGAGCTGGGTGAGTTTTGGGGGGTTTTTGGGGTGGTTTTGGGGGTTTTGGAGGGGATTTGGGGTGTTTTTTGGGGGTGGAGGACGAGGAGGAGGAGGAAGAGGTTGAGGCTGAAGGGGGTAGAGGCCGGAGGGAGAGAGGAGGATGGAGGCCGAGGGAGAGGCTGAAGGAGCTCGGTGAGTGTTTGGGGGGTTTTGGGGGTGGTTTTGGGGGCTTTGGAGGGGATTTGGGGTCTTTTTTGGGGTGGAGGACGAGGAGGAGGAGGAGGTTGAGGCTGAAGGGGGTGGAGGCCGGAGGGAGGAGGAGGAGGATGGAGGCCGGAGGGAGAGGCTGAAGGAGCTCGGTGAGTTTTGGGTTTTTTTGGGGTGTTTTGGGGGTTTTGGAGGGGATTTGGGGTCTTTTTTGGGGTGGAGGACGAGGAGGAGGAGGTTGAGGCCAAAGGGGGTGGAGGCCGGAGGGAGAGGAGGATGGAGGCCGGAGGGAGAGGCTGAAGGAGCTCGGTGAGTTTTTCTGGGGGGTTTTGGGGTGGTTTTGGGGTTTTGGAGGGGATTTGGGGTCTTTTTTGGGGTGGAGGACGAGGAGGAGGAGGTGGAGGCTGGAAGGAGGAGGAGGAGGAGGAGGATGGAGGAAGGAGGGAGAGGCTGAAGGAGCTGGGCGAGGTTTTGGGGCGTTTTGGGGTGTTTTTGGGGTTTTGGAGGGGATTTGTGGTCTTTTTTGGGGTGGAGGAGGACGAGGAGGAGGACGAGGAGGAAGAGGAGGAGGTTGAGGCTGGAGGGGGGTAGAGGCTGGAAGGAGGAGGAGGAGGAGGAGGAGGATGGAGGAAGGAGGCAGAGGCTGAAGGAGCTCGGTGAGTTTTGGGGGGTTTTTGGGGTGTTTTTGGGATTTTGGAGGGGATTTGGGGTCTTTTTTGGGGTGGAGGAGGACGAGGAGGAGGAAGAGGTTGAGGCTGAAGGGGGTAGAGGCCGGAGGGAGAGGAGGATGGAGGCCGGAGGGAGAGGCTGAAGGAGCTCGGTGAGTTTTGGGGGGGGTTGGGGTTATTTTTTTGAGGGGATTTGGGTTTTTTTGGGGGTGGAGGACGAGGAGGAGGAGGAGGAGGTTGAGGCCAGAGGGGGTAGAGGCCGAAGGGGGTGGAGGCCGGAGGGAGAGGAGGATGGAGGCCGGAGGGAGAGGCTGAAGGAGCTGGGTGAGTTTTGGGGGTTTTTTTGGGGTGGTTTAGGGGTTTTTGGGGGGTTTTGGAGGGGATTTGGGGTCTTTTTTGGGGGGGAGGAGGAGGAGGTTGAGGCCGAAGGGGGTGGAGGCCGGAGGGAGGAGGAGGAGGATGGAGGCCGGAGAGGCTGAAGGAGCTGGGTGAGGTTTTGGGGGGTTTTGGGGTGTTTTTGGGATTTTGGAGGGGATTTGGGGTCTTTTTTGGGGTAGAGGACGAGGAGGAGGAGGAGGTTGAGGCTGAAGGGGGTGGAGGCTGGAGGGAGGAGGAAGAGGAGGAGGAGGAGGATGGAGGAAGGAGGGAGAGGCTGAAGGAGCTCGGTGAGGTTTTTGGGGGGGTTTGGGCTGGTTTAGGGGTTTTTGGAGGGTTTTGGAGGGGATTTGGGGTCTTTTTGGGGGGGAGGAGGAGGAGGTGGAGGCCGAAGGGGGTGGAGGCCGGAGGGAGGAGGAGGAGGATGGAGGCCGGAGAGGCTGAAGGAGCTGGGTGAGGTTTTTGGGGGTGTTTGGGCTGGTTTAGGGGTTTTTGGGGGGTTTTGAGGGGATTTGGGGTTTTGGAGGGGATTTGGGGTCTTTTTTGGGGTGGAGGACGAGGAGGAGGAGGAGGTTGAGGCTGAAGGGGGTGGAGGCCGGAGGGAGGAGGAGGAGGAGGAGGAAGGAGGCTGAAGGAGCTGGGTGAGGTTTTTTGGGGTTTTTGGGGTGGTTTAGGGTTTTTTGGGGGGTTTTGGGGGGGGATTTGGGGTCTTTTTGGGGTGGAGGACGAGGAGGAGGAGGAGGCCGGAGGGCGAGGCCGAAGGAGCTGGGTCGGTTTTTCGGGGCGGTTTCGGGGGGTTTTGGGGTTTGGGGTTTGGTTTTTGGGGTTTTTTTTTTGGGGGGGGGGGTTTGGGGTTTGGTTTTTTTGGAGGGGGATTTGGGGTCGCGGTCCTTTTGGGGTCCTTTTGGGGTCCTTTTGGGGTCCTTTTGGGGTCCTTTTTGGGGTCCTTTTGGGGTCCTTTTGGGGTCCTTTTTGGGGTCCTTTTGGGGTCCTTTTTGGGGTCCTTTTTAGGGTCACCCTCTTGGGGTTTCTTTTGGGTCCTTTTGGGGTCTTTTTTGGGGTTATCCTTTAAGGGTTCTTTTTGGGGTTCCTTTTGGGATTCTTTTGGGGTCCTTTTTGGGGTCCTTTTTGGGGTCCTTTTTCTTTTTTGGGGGGGTCCCTTTTGGGGTTATCCTTTTGGGGTCCTTTTTGAGGTCCCTTTTGTTTTTTGGGGTGTCCTTTTTAGGATTATCCTTTTGGGATTCCTTTTGGGGTCCTTTTTGGGGTCCCTTTTGTTTTTTGGGGGGGTCCTTTTTGGGGTTATCCTTTTGGGGTCCTTTTTGGGGTCCTTTTTGGGGTCCTTTTTGGGGTCCTTTTTTGGGGGGGTTCTTTTTGGGGTTATCCTTTTGGGGTCCTTTTTGGGGTCCTTTTTGGGCTCCTTTTTGGGGTTCTTTTTAGGGTTAGCCTTTCGGGGTCCTTTTTGGGGTCCTTTTTGGGGTCCTTTTTCTTTTTTGGGGGGGTCCCTTTTGGGGTTATCCTTTCGGGGTCCTTTTCGGGGTCCTTTTGCGTTCCCTCGGCCTTCTTCTCGGGGCCCTACCCCCCCCAAACCCCCCCAAACCCCCCATATACCCCCCTAAATCCCCTATATATCTCCCCCCCCCCCCAGGCGAGGGGCTGCTGCGCTCCCTGGGGGGCGGCGGCGGGGGCCCCCTATGGCGTGGGGCTGCTGACCCACATGCTGCGCTGCGGGGCCCCCCCGGCCCGCCTGGCCTGCGCCACCGCCCTGCCGCTGCTCGCCAGGTACTTATGGACCCCATACGGCCCCCCATACGGCCCCTATACGTCCCCTATATGGCCCCGGCCCCTATATGGCCCCTATACGGCCCCTGTGTGGTCCCTGTGTGGTCCCCGGTCCCGGCCCCGTCAACTGCTCGGGGGGGGGGGGGGGGGGGACCTCCTCCATCCCCTATAGTCCCCCCCCGTCCCCTATAGTCCCCCCCAGTCCCCTATATGGCCCCGGCCCCTATATGGCCCCTATGTGGTCCCCGGTCCTGGCCCCGTCACCTGCTCGGGGGGGGGGGGGGGAGGGGGGTTGGCGGTGTCGCAGCCCACCCCAGTCACCTATAGAGGGTCCCCAGTCACCCATAGAGACCCCCCCCGTCCCCTATAGCCCCCCCCAGTCACCCATAGAGACCCCCTCCGTCACCTATAGCCCCCTAGTCACCTATAGAGGGTCCCCGTCACCTATAGAGACCCCCCCCGTCACCTATAGAGGGTCCCCAGTCACCTATAGCCCCCCCCAGTCACCTATAGAGACCCCCTCCATCCCCTATAGTCCCCCCCCGTCCCCTATAGTCCCCCCCCGTCCCCTATAGTCCCCCATACGTCCCCTATACAGCCCCTGTATGGCCCCGGCCCCTATACGGCCCCTGTGTGGTCCCTGTGTGGTCCCCGGTCCCGGCCCCGTCACCTGTGGGGTTTGGGGGTGTCGCCCTGCAGCCCCGGGCGCCTATAGAGGGTCCCGGTCACCTATAGAGACCCCCCCCCGTCCCCTATAGCCCCCCCCGTCACCCATAGAGACCCCCTCCGTCACCTATACCCCCCTAGTCACCTATAGAGGGTCCCCGTCACCTATAGAGACCCCCCCCCGTCACCTATAGAGGGTCCCCAGTCACCTATAGCCCCCCCCAGTCACCTATAGAGATCCCCTCCATCCCCTATAGTCCCCCCCCCGTCCCCTATAGTCCCCCATACGGCCCCTGTATGGCCCCGGCCCCTATATGGCCCCTGTGTGGTCCCCGGTCCCGGCCCCGTCACCTGTGGGGTTTGGGGGTGTCGCCCTGCAGCCCCGGGCGCCTATAGAGGGGCTCCGGTCGCCTATAGAGGGGGGCTCCGGTCGCCTACAGAGGGTCCCAGTCACCCGTAGAGGGCCCGCAGTCACCTATAGGGATCCCCCCCCGCCCCCCGTCACCTATAGCCCACCCCTCCTTCCCCCCCCCGTCGCCTATAGAGGGTCCCGGTCGCCTGTAGAGGGCCCGCAGTCACCTATGGAGATCCCCCCCCCGTCACCTATAGCCTGCCCCCCTTCCCACCCCCGGTCACCTATAGAGACCCCCCCCGTCACCTATAGAGACCCCCCCCGGCCCCTATAGAGACCCCCCCGTCACCTATAGAGACCCCCCCCGTCACCTATAGAAGGTCCCCAGTCACCTATAGACCCCCCCGTCCCCCATAGCCCCCCCAGTCCCCTATAGAGACCCCCCCGTCCCCTATACGCCCCCTACTCACCTATAGGGGGTTCCCAGTCACCTATAGAGCCCCCCCATCCCCTATAGCCCCCCCCCTTCCCCCCCCGTCACCTATAGAGGGTCCCCAGTCACCTATAGACCCCCCCCCGTCCCCCATAGCCCCCCCAGTCCCCTATAGAGACCCCCCCATCCCCTATACCCCCCCCACTTGCCTATAGGGAGTCCCCAGTCACCTATAGAGCCCCCCCCCATCCCCTATAGCCCCCCCCTTCCCCTCCAGTCACCTATAGGGGGTCCCCAGTCACCTATAGAGACCCCCCCGTCCCCTATACCCCCCCCCCAGTCCCCTATAGAGCCCCCCCAGTCACCTATAGGGGGTCCCCAGTCACCTATAGAGCCCACTCCCATCCCCCATAGCCCCCCCCGTCCCCTATAGAGCCCCCCCCAGTCACCTGTAGGGGGGTCCCCAGTCACCTATAGAGCCCCCCGTCCCCTATAGCCCCCCCCAGTCCCCTATAGATGGCCCCCCATCCCCTATAGAGACCCCCCCTTCCCCTATAGCCCCCCCCCCACTCGCCTATAGGGGGTCCCCAGTCACCTATAGAGACCCCCCCCTTCCCCCATAGCCCCCCCAGTCACCTATAGAGACCACCCCTGTGTCCTATAGCCCCCCCCATCACCTATAGAGACCCCCCGTCCCTTATACCCCCCCCCAGTCACCTATAGGGGGTCCCCCAGTCACCTATAGAACCCCCCCCCCCCCCCAGGTCCCCGTCCCCGGCGCGGGCGCTGCTGTGGGGGGGGGGGGGGGCGCGGTGGCCCTGCTGCTGTCGGCAGTGGCCCGTGGGCCCCCCCCGGCCCCCTACGAGCCCCCCCCGGCCTTCGCCCTCTACGCCGCCGACGCCATCGGGCTCCTGCGGGCGCAGCGGGACGGGGACCCGAAGGTGGGCCGGGGGGGGGGGGGGGGTTTTGGGGGAGTTTGGGGGGGTTTGGGGGGTTTTGGGGGCGTTTTGGGGGGCGTTTGGGGGCGTTTTGGGGGGGGTTTGGGGCGTTTTGGGGGAGTTTGGGGGGTTTGGGGACGTTTGGGGGGGGCGTTTGGGGGTGTTTTGGGGGGGGTTTGGGGGGTTTTGGGGGAGTTTGGGGGGTTTTGGGGGCGTTTTGGGGGGCGTTTGGGGGCGTTTTGGGGGGGTTTGGGGCGTTTTGGGGGAGTTTGGGGGGTTTGGGGACGTTTGGGGGGGCGTTTGGGGGTGTTTTGGGGGGGGTTTGGGGGGTTTGGGGACGTTTTGGGGGGCTTTTGGGGGCGTTTGGGGGGGGGGTTGGGGGGTTTGGGGACGTTTTGGGGGGGTTGGGTGCGTTTTGGGGGAGTTTTGGGGGCATTTTGGGGGCGTTTTGGGGGGGTTGGGGACGTTTTAGGGGCGTTTTGGGGGTTTGGGGGCGTTTTGGGGGAGTTTTGGGGGCGTTTTGGGGGGGTTGGGTGCGTTTTGGGGGAGTTTTGGGGGGGGTTTGGGGGCGTTTTGGGGGGGTTGGGGACGTTTTAGGGGCGTTTTGGGGGTTTGGGGGGCGTTTTGGGGGCGTTTTGGGGGCGTTTTGGGGGGGTTGGGGGCGTTTTGGGGGAGTTTTGGGGGCGGTTGAGGGTGTTTTGGGGGCGGTTGGGAATTTCGGGGACATTTTGGGGGGCGTTTTGGGGACATTTTGGGGGGAGTTGGGGGCGTTTTGGGGGGGTTTGGGGGTGTTTTGGGGGGGTTGGGGGCGTTTGGGGGGCTTTTGGGGGCGTTTTGGGGGCGTTTTGGGGGGGGTTGGGTGCGTTTTGGGGGAGTTTTGGGGGGGGGTTGGGGGAGTTTTGGGGGGGTTGGGGACGTTTTAGGGGCGTTTTGGGGGTTTGGGGGCGTTTTGGGGGGGTTTTGGGGGCGTTTTGGGGGCGTTTTGGGGGGGTTGGGGACGTTTTAGGGGCGTTTGGGGGGTTTGGGAGGCATTTTGGGGGGGTTTGGGGCATTTTGGGGGGGTTTTGGGGGTGTTTTGGGGGCGTTTTGGGGGGGTTGGGTGCGTTTTGGGGGAGTTTTGGGGGGGTTTGGGGGCGTTTTGGGGGGGTTGGGGACGTTTTAGGGGCGTTTTGGGGGTTTGGGGGGCATTTTGGGGGGGTTTGGGGCGTTTTGGGGGGGTTTGGGGGGTTTGGGGACGTTTTGGGGGGGTTGGGTGCATTTTGGGGGAGTTTTGGGGGCATTTTGGGGGCGTTTTGGGGGGTTGGGGACGTTTTAGGGGCGTTTTGGGGGGTTTGGGAGGCATTTTGGGGGGGGTTTGGGGCATTTTGGAGGGGTTTTGGGGGCGTTTTGGGGGGGTTGGGTGCGTTTTGGGGGAGTTTTGGGGGGGGTTTGGGGGCGTTTTGGGGGGGTTGGGGACGTTTTAGGGGCGTTTTGGGGGTTTGGGGGGCATTTTGGGGGCGTTTTGGGGGCGATTTGGGGGCGTTTTGGGAGGGTTGGGGGCGTTTTGGGGGAGTTTTGGGGGCGGTTGAGGGTGTTTTGGGGGCGGTTGGGAATTTTGGGGACATTTTGGGGGGCGTTTTGGGGACTTTTTGGGGGGGTTTGGGGACGTTTTGGGGGGGTTTGGGGGTGTTTTGGGGGGTTTTGGGGGCGTTTTGGGGGGGTTGGGTGCGTTTTGGGGGAGTTTTGGGGGCATTTTGGGGGTGTTTTGGGGGGGTTGGGGACGTTTTAGGGGCGTTTGGGGGGTTTGGGAGGCATTTTGGGGGGGTTTGGGGGGCGTTTTGGGGGCGTTTTGGGGGGGTTGGGTGCGTTTTGGGGGAGTTTTGGGGGGGGGGTTGGGGGAGTTTTGGGGGGGTTGGGGGCGTTTTGGGGGAGTTTTGGGGGCGGTTGAGGGTGTTTTGGGGGCGGTTGGGAATTTTGGGGACATTTTGGTGGGGTTGGGGGCGTTTTGGGGGGGTTGGGGACATTTAGGGGCGTTTGGGGGGGCATTTAGGGGCGTTTGGGGGCGTTTTGGGCGGGTTGGGGGCGTTTTCAGGGGTTTGGGGGGTTTAGTGGGGGTTGGGGGTGTTTTGGGGACGTTTTGGGGGGGTTTGGGGACGTTTTGGGGGGTTTTGGGGGCGTTTTGGGGGGGTTTGGCGGGCATTTTGGGGGGGTTGGGGGTGTTTTGGGGGGGGTTGGGGGCGTTTGGGTGTTTTGAGGGGGTTTTGGGGGCGTTTTGGGGGGTTTGGGGGCGTTTTGGGGGGTTTGAGGGGCGTTTTGGGGGGGTTGGGGGCGTTTGGGGGTGTTTTGAGGGGGTTTTGGGGGCGTTTTGGGGGTTTTGGGGGCATTTGGGGGGGGTTGGGGGTGTTTGGGGGGGTTGAGGACATTTGGGGGCGTTTTGGGGGGGTTGGGGCCGTTTTGGGGGGGTTTGGGGGGCGTTTTGAGGACATTTTGGGGGTTTTGGGGGCGTTTGGGGGGGGTTGGGGACGTTTTGGGGACATTTTGAGGGTTTTGGGGGCATTTCGGGGGGGGTTGGGGGGGTTTGGGGGCGTTTTGGGGGGGTTTGGGGACTTTTGGGGCATTTTGGGGGGCGGGTTGGGGGCGTTTTGGGGGATTTGGGGGCGTTTTGGGGGGGTTTGGGGACTTCTGGGGGTGTTTGGGGATTTTGGGGACATTTTGGGGGCGTTTTGGGGACGTTTTGGGGGGGTTGGGGGCGGTTTTGGGGGAGTTGGGGGCGTTTTGGGGCTCTTTTGGGGGGGGTTGGGGGATTGGGGGCGTTTTGGGGGGTGTTGGGGGCGTTTTGGGTGGGTTTGGGGGACATTTTGGGGGGGGTAGGGGGCGTTTTGGGGGTTTTGGGGATGTTTTGGGGGTGTTTTGGGGCATTTTGGGGGTTTTGGGGGTGGTTTGGGTGGGTTTGGGGGCGTTTTGGGAGTTTTGGGGACATTTTTTGGGGGTTGGGGGCGTTTTGGGGGTTTTGGGGGTGTTTTGGGGGTGTTTTGGGGGGTTTTTGGGGGGCGTTTGGGAGGCGTTTTGGGGGCGTTTTGGGGGGGTTTGGGGACATTTTGGGGGTGTTTTGGGGGGAGTTGGGGCGTTTGGGGGGTTTTGGGGGCGTTTTGGGGGGTTTGGGGCCATTTTGGGGGGGGTTGGGGACGTTTGGGGACATTTTGGGGCCATTTGGGGCCGTTTTGGGGCCGTTTTGGGGCCTTGGGGTGACCTTGGGGGACCCGCAGGCTCCGGACGCCGCCGCCGCCGCCCCCCGGGACGAGGACCTCGGGGCCACCCCGCCCCCCCCCGGTGACGTCCCCCGCGTCCCCCGTCCCCCCCCCCGGGCCACCAAACGGCCCCGCCTCCGGCTCCCCCGTCCCCGGGTGTCCCCAACCCCCCCCCGAGCTCCTCCCCGGGGTGGCCCCGAGGCCACCGAAACGGCCCCGGGTGGCACCGGGGGGCCCCGGGTCCTGTCCCCAAATGTCCCCGAGGTCCCCAAATCCGGGTCCCCAAACGGCCTCGAGGTCCTCCACCGCGTCCCCGGGTCCCCAAATGTCCCCAAATCCGGGTCCCCAAATGTCCTCGAGGTCCTCCAACCCGTCCCCGGGTCCCCAAATGTCCTCGAGGTCCCCAAATCCGTGTCCCCAAATGTCCCCAACGTCCCCAAATCCGTGTCCCCAAATGTCCTCGAGGTCCTCCAACCCGTCCCCGGGTCCCCAAATGTCCTCGAGGTCCCCAAATCCGTGTCCCCAAGTGTCCCCAACGTCCTCCACCCCGTGTCCTCCAACCTCTTTGAGGTCCTCCAACCCGTCCCCGGGTCCCCAAATGTCCCCGACGTCCCCAAATCCGTGTCCCCAAAGCTCCTCGAGGTCCTCCGCCCCGTGTCCTCCAACCTCTTTGAGGTCCTCCAACCCGTCCCCGGGTCCCCAAACGTCCCCGACGTCCCCAAATCCGTGTCCCCAAAGCTCCTCGAGGTCCTCCAACCCATCCCCATGTCCTCCGACCTCCTCGAGGTCCTCCACCCCACGTCCTCCGACCTCCTCGAGGTCCTCCAACTCTTGTCCTCAAACCTCGAGGTCCTCCACCCCATCCCCACGTCCTCCGACCTCCTCGACCTCCTCCAACCCTTGGCCTCCGACCTCCTCGAGGTCCTCCACCCCGTCCCCGTGTCCCCAAACCTCCCCGACCTCCTCCACCCCGTGTCCTCCGACCTCCTCGAGGTCCTCCAAGCCGTGTTCTCAAAGATCGAGGTCCTCCAACCCGTCCCCACCTCCTCCAACCTCCTCGAGGTCCTCCAACTCCTGTCCTCAAACGTCGAGGTCCTCAAACCCATGTCCTCCAACCTCCTCAGCCTCCTCCACCCCACCTCCTCCGACCTCCTCGAGGTCCTCCAACCCATCCTCGTGTCCTCCAACCTTCTCAACCTCTTCCACCCCACGTCCTCCAACCTCCTTGAGGTCCTCCAAGCCGTATTCTCAAAGATCGAGGTCCTCCACCCCGTCCCCACCTCCTCCAATCTCCTCAATGTCCTCCAACTCATGTCCTCCAACCTCCTCGAGGTCCTCCAACCCATCCCCATGCCCTCCAACCTCCTCAACGTCCTCCAACTCGTGTCCTCCAACCTCCTTGATGTCCTCCAAGCCGTATTCTCAAAGATCGAGGTCCTCCACCCCGTCCCCACCTCCTCCAATCTCCTCAGTGTCCTCCAACCCACCTCCTCCAACCTCCTCGAGGTCCTCCAACCCACGTCCTCCAGCCTCCTTGAGGTCCTCCAAGCCGTGTTCTCAAAGATCGAGGTCCTCCAACCCATCCCCGTGTCCTCCAACCTCCTCCACCTCCTCCAATTCATGTCCCCCAACCTCTTTGGGGTCCTCCAACCCATCCCCACATCCTCCAACCTCCTCGACGTCCTCCACCCCACGTCCTCCAACCTCCTCGAGGTCCTCCAACCCGCCCCTGTGTCCTCCAACCTCCTTGACGTCCTCCAACTCATGTCCTCCAGCCTCCTTGAGGTCCTCAAAGCCGTGTTCTCAAACTTTGAGGTCCTCCAACACATCCCCGTGTCCTCCAACCTCCTCACCTCCTCCAACTCTTGTCCTCCAACCTTGACCTGCCCCACCCCACCTCCTCCAACCTCCTCGAGGTCCTCCAACCCATCCCCATGCCCTCCAGCCTCCTTGAGGTCCTCCACCCCATGTCCTCCAACCTCCTCGAGGTCCTCCAACCCATCCCCGTGTCCTCCAACCTCCTTGACCTCCTCCAACCCACGTCCTCCAGCCTCCTTGAGGTCCTCCACCCCATGTCCTCCAACCTCCTTGACCTCCTCCAACCCACGTCCTCCAGCCTCCTTGAGGTCCTCCAAGCCATGTTCTCAAAATTTGAGGTCCTCCAACCCATCCCCACATCCTCCAACCTCCTCGACCTCCTCAAACTCACCTCCTCCAACCTCCTCAACCTTCTCCAGCCCTTGTCCTCCAACCTCAACCTCCCCCACCCCCCCTCCTCCAACCTCCTCGAGGTCCTCCAACCCATCCCAGTGTCCTCAAACCTCCAAGAACTCCTCCAACCCACGTCCTCCAACCTCCTCGAGGTCCTCCAAGCCATGTTCTCAAAGATTGAGGTCCTCCAACCCATCCCCACATCCTCCAACCTCCTCGACCTCCTCAAACTCACCTCCCCCAACCTCCTCGACCTCCTCCAACTCTTGTCCTCCAACCTCGACCTCCCCCACCCCACCTCCTCCAGCCTCCTCGAGGTCCTCCAACCCATCCCCACGCCCTCCAACCTCCTTGACCTCCCCCACCCCACCTCCTGCAGCCTCCTCGAGGTCCTCCAACCCATCCCCACCTCCTCCAACCTCCTCAACCTCCTCCAACCCACCTCCTCCACCCTCCTCGAGGTCCTCCACCCCATCCCCACGTCCTCCAACCTCCTCGACCTCCTCCAACTCTTGCCCTCAACCCTCCTCGAGGTCCTCCACCCCCTCCCCGCCTCCTCCAACCTCCTCGCCCTCCCCCGCCCCCTCCCCTCCCCCCCTCCCCCCCTGCCCTTACTCCCTCTCCCCCCACGACCTCCTCCTCCTCCCCGACGGCTCCCCCCCGGGCCTCCCGGCCACCCGGGCCACCTTGGCTCGTTCCTCGCCGGTCCTGGAGGCCATGCTCGGAGGTTCCTTCTCGGAGGCCCGCCAGGAGGCCGTGGCCTTGCTCCTCGCCCCCCGCCGCCCCCTCCTCCTCCTCCTCCACTACCTCCACGGCTGCCGGGGCCGCCCGTGTCCCCAGCTGTCCCCGCCGGTCTCCCCCGGGGCCGCCGACGCCGCCGTGGCCTTGGCCCGCCGCTACCTGGTGGCCGGCTTCGAGGCCGCCGTGGCCGGCGGCCTCGTCGCCCCACCGGCCGCCCTCTGGGAGCTGGCCGAGCGGTGGGGCTGCGTCCCCTTGGCCGCCCGGGCCACCGGGCTCCTCCTGGAGGGGGACGCGCGGCTGGTGGCCCGCCGCTTGGTGGAGGTGGCCCGGGCGGCCCGGTGCCCTCGTCGCTTGGCCAAGGCCTTGATGGCCGCCGTGGCCCCGCCCGGGGCCCGGCCTCGCCTGGAGATGGGGCAGCCGTGGGGGGGGGGGGGACCCTCTGGTCGGGCCCCTCGGGGACCTCCCCGACCTCCTGGAGGACCGCGGGG
The DNA here is from genome assembly GCF_964034855.1 of Anser brachyrhynchus. Lineage (NCBI taxonomy): Eukaryota > Metazoa > Chordata > Aves > Anseriformes > Anatidae > Anser > Anser brachyrhynchus. Next base: position 78,990 of record NW_027663842.1, on the reverse strand, counting down.
ACCTTGAGGAGGACCTCGGGGATCTCCAGGAGGGCCGTGGGGACCTCCAGGAGGACCTCCAGGACATCCAGGAGGACCTCAAGGACGTCGAGGGGGACTTTGAGGACCTCCAGGAGGACTTCGGGGACCTCCAGGAGGACTTTGGCGACCTCCAGGAGGACTTCGGGGACCTTGGGGATGCCCCTGAGGACCTTGGGGACACCCCTGAGGACCTTGGGGACCTCCGGGAGGACTTCGGGGACCTCCAGGAGGACTTTGGGGACCTCCAGGGGGGTTTTGGGGACCTCCAGGAGGACTTCGGGGACCTCCAGGAGGACATTGGGGAGGTCCAGGAGGACCTCAAGAACCTGGAGGACCTCGGGGACCTCCAGGAGGACCTCGAGGACGTTCAGGAGGACCTCGAGGATGTTGAGGAGGACCTCGAGAATGTTGAGGAGGACCCTGGGGACCTCCGCGAGGACCTCGGGGACCTCCAGGAGGACCTCGGGGACCTCCCGATGGAGGTCGGGGCCCCCCGGGATGAGGAGGACGTGGAGATGGAGGTGGGGGGACCTCCCTGAGACCCCCTCCCCCGGGACCTCCACAGGGGACATCTCGGAGACCTTGGGGGCCCTCGCCCCTCCCCGGGTGGGGACGCGGAGGCCGGGGGCGGCCTCCAGGACCTCGGGGACCTCCCTGGGGACATGGGGGACCCCTGGGTTGGAGGTTCGGGGACCTCCTGAGGTGAGGACGTGGAGGCCGGGGGCCTCCTGGAGGACCCCCGGTGGGCGTCGGGGCGCGCTCAGAAGGACGAAGGTGAGGCCGGGGGCCTCCGGGAGGACCTCGGGGACCTCCAGGAGGACCCTGGTGGCCTCCACGAAGACTTTGGGGGCCTCCGCGAGGAGCTTGGGGACCTCCAGGAGGTCTTCGGGGACCTCCACGAGGTCTTTGAGGACCTCCGCTAGGCGTTGAGGCTGCTTTTTGGTGACGAAGATGAGGCCGAGGACCCCCAGGAGGACCTCGGGGACCTCAGGGACCTCCGTGGGGACCTTGGGGACCTTCACGGGCATCTTGGGGACCTCCCTGGGGACCTCGGGGACCTCCGTGAGGGCCTTGGGGACCTCCAAAGGGCGTTGAGGCCAATTTTTGGTGACGAAGGCGAGGCCGAGGACCTCCGTGAGGGCCTTGGGGACCTCCATAAAGACCTTGGGGACCTCCACGAGGTCTTTGGGTACCTCCACGAGGTCTTTGGGGACCTTCACGAGGTCTCTGAGGACCTCCACTAGGTGTTGAGGCTGCTTTTTGGTGACAGAGACGAGGCCGAGGACCTCCAGGAGGACCTCGGGGACCTCCAGGAGGACCTTGGTGGCCTCCATGGGGACCCTGGGGACCTCCACAAGGACCTCGGGGACCTCCAGGAGGACCTTCGGGACCTCCACTAGGTGTTGAGGCCAATTTTTGGTGACAAAGACGAGGCCGAGGACCTCCATGAGGACCTTGGTGGCCTCCGTAAGGCCCTTGGTGGCCTCCGTAAGGACCTCCAGGACCTTGGGGACCTCCGAAAGGTGTTGAGGCCAATTTTTGATGACGAAGACGAGGCCGAGGACCTCCATGAGGACCTCGGTGGCCTCCATAAGGACCTTGGGGACCTCCATGAGGACCTCGGCGACCTCCATAAGGACCTTGGGGACCTCCAGGAGGACCTTGGGGGCCTCCAAAAGGTGCTGAGGCCAATTTTTGGTGACGAAGACGAGGCCGAGGACTTCCATGAGGACCTCAAGGACCTCCATGGGGACCTCGATGGCCTCCGTAAGGACCTCGGGGACTTCCGCGAGGACCTTGGTGGCCTCCAAAAGGTGTTGAGGCTCCTTTTTGGGGACAGGGGTGAGGCTGAGGACCTCGGGGACCTCCTTGGGGACCTCGGGGACCTCCACGGGGAGCTTGGGGACCTCCATGGGGACCTCGGGGACGTTCAGGAGGACCTCGGGGACCTCCATGAGGACTTTGGGGACCTCCATAAGGACTTCGGGGACCTCCTTGGGGACCTCGGGGACCTCCACGGGGAGCTCGGGGACCTCCATGGGGACCTCGGGGACCTCCTTGGGGACCTCGGGGACCTCCATGAGGACTTTGGGGACCTCCATAAGGACTTCGGGGACCTCCTTGGGGACCTCGGGGACCTCCAGGGGGACCTTGGGGACCTCCTCGGGGACCTTGGTGGCCCCCATGGGGACCTTGGTGGCGACCTTGGGGACCTCCATAAGCTCCTGGAGGACCTCGGTGGCCTCCATAAGGACCTTGGGTACCTCCATGGGGACCTCGGGGACCTCCACGAAGATCTTGAGGACCTCCATGAGGACCTTGGGGACCTCCACGGGGACCTCCACGGGGACCTTGGTGGCCTCCATGGGGACTTTGGGGACCTCGAGGACCTCCATGAGGACCTTGGGGACATTCTTGGGGAGCTTGGGGACCTCCATGGGGACCTCGAGGACCTCCATGAGGACTTTGGGGACCTCCTTGGGGACGTTGAGGACCTCGGGGACCTCCATGAGGACTTTGGGGACCTCCTTGGGGAGCTTGGGAACCACCATGGGGACCTTGAGGACCTCCATGAGGACCTCGGGGACCTCCATTGGGACCTTGGGGACCTCCTTGGGGACCTCGGGGACCTCCTTGGGGACCTCGGTGGCCTCCATAAAGATCTTGAGGACCTCCATGAGGACCTCGGGGACCTCCATTGGGACCTTGGGGACCTCCTTGGGGACCTCGGGGACCTCCTTGGGGACCTCGGTGGCCTCCATAAAGATCTTGAGGACCTCCATGAGGACCTTGGTGGCCTCCTTGGGGACCTTGGGGACCTCGGGGACCTCCGTGGGGACCTCGGGGACCTCCTTGGGGACCTTGGTGGCCTCCATGGGGACCTCGGGGACCTCCATGAGGACCTCGATGACCTCCATGGGGACCTTGAGGACCTCCTCGGGGACCTTGGGGACCTCGGGGACCTCCGTGAGGACCTCGGTGGCCTCCACGAAGATCTCGAGGACCTCCAGGAGGACCTCGGGGACCTCCTCGGGGACCTCGGTGGCCCCCATGGGGACCTCGGTGGCCTCCTTGGGGACCTCGGTGGCCTCCACGGGCGAGGCCTTGGGGGTCCGGAGCCCCCCCACGGGCGCTGGTGGTGGCCCGGGGGTGGGGAGGCCGCGGTTTTGGGGTGAAAAAGGCGGATTTTGGGGCCCCCCCCCCCGGGCGACGACACGGGGGAGCCCCGAGGTTGGGGGGCGGGGGCGGGGCGGGGGGGGCGGGGCTGGGTTTTGGGGCGATTTCCCGGGGTTTTGGGGCCGCGGCTGGAGCGAGGCGCAAATAAACACGAGGTGAAACGGCTGCGGCGGCCCCGCCCCCACGGTCTGGGGGTCCCTGCCCCATAGATCCCGGGGGTCCCAGCCCCACACATCCCAGCCCCACACATTCTGGGGGTCCCTGCCCCATAGATCCCAGCCCCACACATCCCTGCCCCATAGATCCCAGCCCCATAGATCCCTGCCCCATAGATCCTGGGGGTCCCAGCCCCACACATTCTGGGGGTCCCAGCCCCACACATCCCAGCCCCACACATTCCGGAGGTCCCTGCCCCATAGATCCCAGCCCCACAAGTCCCTGCCCCACACATCCCAGGGGTCCCAGCCCCATAGATCTCAGCCCCAACACATTCTGGGGGTCCCTGCCCCACAAGTCCCTGCCCCACACATCCTGCGGATCCCAGCCCCACGGATCCCAGCCCCATAGATCCCACAGGTCCCTGCCCCACACATCCCTGCCCCACACATTCTGGGGGTCCCTGCCCCATAGCTCCCAGCCCCACACATCGCGGCCCAATTGATCCGAGCCCCACATATTCTGGGGGTCCCAGCCCCACACATCCCAGCCCCATAGATCCCAGCCCCACACATTCCATGGGTCCCAGCCCCATAGGACCCTGCCCCACACATCCCAGCCCCATAGATCCCACAGGTCCCTGCCCCATAGATCCCAGCCCCACAGATCCCAGCCCCACACATCCCAGCCCCATAGATCCCAGCCCCACACATCCCACCCCACATATTCCAGGGGTCCCTGCCCCACAGATCCCAGCCCCACACATCCCGTGGGTCCCTGTCCCATAGATCCCAGAGGTCCCAGCCCCATAGATCCCAGCCCCACACATCGCGGCCCAATTGATCCGAGCCCCACATATTCTGGGGGTCCCAGCCCCACACATCCCTGCCCCGTAGGTCCCAGCCCCATAGATCCCAGCCCCACACATCCCCGACCCACACACTCTGGTGGTCCCTGCCCCATAGATACTATAGGTCCCAGCCCCATGGGACCCAGCCCCATAGATCCAATCAAACCCTGCCCCACACATCCTGGGGGTCCCAGCCCCACAGATCCCAGCCCCACAGATCCCACCCCACATATTCCAGGGGTCCCAGCCCCATAGGACCCTGCCCCATAGATCTCACAGGTCCTGCCCCACACATCCCACAGCTCCCAGCCCCACAGAATCCATAGGTCCCTGCCCCATATATCCCAGCCCCACAGACCCAGCCCCATAGATCCCAGCCCCACACATCCCAGCCCCATAGATCTCACAGGTCCTGCCCCACACATCCCACAGCTCCCAGCCCCATAGATCCCAGAGGTCCCAGCCCCATAGGTCCCTGCCCCATAGATCCCAGCCCCACACATCCTCGGGGCCCCTGCCCCATAGATCCCAGCCCCACACGTTCTGGGGGTCCCAGCCCCACAGATCCCAGCCCCATAGATCCCAGCCCCACATATTCCAGGGGTCCCAGCCCCATAGGACCCTGCCCCACAGATCCCAGCCCCACACATCCCGGGGTCCCCCCCCCTCCCCCCCCCCCAGGCCCCTCCCCCCCGGGCCGCCACTTCCATATTTGGGCATCGCGGGGCCGCGGGGGGGGGGAGGGGCCGGGGGGGGAGGGGCCGGGGGGGCCCCACCCGGAGCCACGATGGAGGAGCTGGGTAAGGGCCGGGCCGGCGGGGCCTATAGCGACCTATAGGGACCCTATAGGGACCCCGTAGAGACCCCATAGCGACCCTATAGGGACCCCATAGGGACCCCATAGCGACCCCGTAGGGACCCCGTAGAGAACCTATAGGGACCCCGTAGGGACCCCATAGCGACCCCATAGTGACCCTATGGAGACCCTATAGCCGGCCCTATAGCCGACCCTATAACGACCCTATAGCCCTGACCCCATAGCCCAGCCCTATAGCTGCCCCTATAGCTGCCCCTATAGCTGCCCCTACAGCCGGCCCTATAGCCGACCCTATAGCCCCGACCCTATAGCCCAGCCCTATACCCATCCCTATACCCGTCCCTATAGCTGTCCCTATACCCAGCCCTATAGCCCTGTTCCTATAGCCCCGGCCCTATAGCTGCCCCTATAGCTGCCCCTATAAACAACCCTATAGCTGACCCTATAGCCGACCCTATAGCCCCGAACCTATACCCATCCCTATACCCATCCCTATAGCCAACCCTATAGCAGACCCTATAGCAACCCTATAGAGACCCCATAGAGACCCCATAGGGACCCCACAGAGACCCCATAGGGACCCCATAGTGACCCTACAGCGACCCTATAGAGACCCTATAGCCGGCCCTATAGCCGACCCTATAACGACCCTATAGCCCCGACCCTATAGCCCAGCCCTATACCCATCCCTATAGCTGTCCCTATACCCGGCCCTATAGCCCTGTTCCTATAGCCCCAGCCCTACAGCTGCCCCTATAGCTGCCCCTATAGCCAACCCTATAGCCGACTCTACAGCCGGCCCTATAGCCAACCCTATAGCCCCAACCCTATAGCCCATCCCTATACCCGTCCCTATAGCTGTCCCTATACCCGGCCCTATAGCCCTGTTCCTATAGCCCCAGCCCTATAGCTGCCCCTATATCCGTTCCTATAGCCGCCCCTATAGCCGGCCCTATAGCCCCGACCCTATAGCCAATCCCCATACCCATCCCTATAGCCGGCCCTATAGCGGACCCTATAGCCAACCCTATAACCCTGACCCTATAGTCCCAGCCCTATATCCCATCCCTATAGCCCTGTCCCCATAGCGGGCCCTATAGCTGACCCTATAGCCCCGACCCTATATCCCGTCCCTATAGCCCTGTCCCTATAGCAGACCCTATAGCTGACCCTATAGCCCCGACCCTATATCCCGTCCCTATAGCCCTGTCCCTATACCCGGCCCTACAGCTGTCCCTATAGCTGACCCCATAGCCCCGACCCTATAGGCAACCCAGTAGCCGGCCCTATAGCTGACCCTATAGGTGACTCTCTAGCCCTGACTCAGTATCCCGTCTCTTTACCCGTCCCTATACCCGTCCCTATAGCTGTCCCTATACCCAGCCCTATAGCCCCGACCCTATAACCAGTCCCCATACCCATCCCCATACCCATCCCTATAGCCGACCCTATAACTGCCCCTATAACCCCGACCCCATACCCATCCCTATTCCCGGCCCTATAGCTGCCCCTATAGCGACCCTATAGAGACCCTATAGCTGCCCCTATAGCCAGCCCTATAGCTGACCCTATAGCCCCAACCCTATACCCATCCCTATAGCTGCCGTATACCCAGCCCTATAGCCCCGACCCTATAGGTGCCCTTATAGCAGCCCTATAGCTGCCCTATAGCTGGCCCTATAGCCCCGACCCTATATCCAATCCCCATACCCATCCCTATACCCGTCCCTATAGCCGGCCATATAGCTGCCCCTATAGCCGGCCCTATAGCCAACCCTATAGCCGGACCTATAGCCCTGACCCTATATCCCATCCCTATAGCTGTCCCTATACCCGGCCCTATAGCTGGCCCTATAGCTGGCCCTATAGCCCCGACCCTATACCTATCCCTATACCTGGCCCTATAGCCCACCCTATAGCCAGCCCCATAGCCCCGTCCCTGTATCCCATCCCTATACCCTACCCTATAGCCGTCCCTATATCCACCCCTATAGCCCCGACCCTATAGCCCTGACCCTATAGCCCTGACCCTATAACCCTGACCCTATAGCCATGATGCTATAGCCCTGACTCTATATCTGTCCCTATAGCCCCGACCCTATAGCTCCGTCCCTATAGCCCTGACCCTATACCCATCCCTATATCTGACCCTATAACCCCAGCCCTATACCCGACCTTATAACCCTGACCCTATAGCCCTGACCCTATAACCCTGACCCTATAGCTCTGACCCTATAGCCCCATCCATCTGTCCGTCCCTATAACCGACCCTATAGCCATCCTATAGCCAGCCCTATATCCCGGCCCTATAGCCCCATCCCTATAGCCCCAACCCTATAGCCCTGACCCTATATACACCACATCCCATAACCCTGTGACCCCATAACCCCATAACCCCTGACCCCATAACCCCCTGACCCGATAACCCCATAACCCTATAAACCCTTGACCCCATAACCCTGATCCTATAACCCTGTGACCCCATAACCCCTGACCCCATAACCCCTGACCCTATAAACCCCAACCCCATAATCCCGTGACCCCATAACCCCTGACCCTATAACCCCATAACCTTGACCCAATAACCACTGACCCCATAACCCCTGACCCCTTGACCCCCTAACCCTGATCCTATAACCCCCGACCTCATAACCTCATAACCCATGACCCCATAACCCCCTGACCCTATAACCCCCAACCCCATAACCCCACAATCCCCTGACCCCATAACCCCTGACCCTATGACCCCATAACCCCAAACCCCATAACCCCATAACCCTGACCCTATAACCCCCTGACCCCATAACCCTGACCCCAGAGCCCCATAACCACATAAGCCTGTGACGCCATAACCCTGTGACCCCACAACCCCATAACCCCCTGACCCCATAACCCCTGACCCCATACCCCCATAAACCTGACCCTATAAACCCTAACCCCAAACCCTCTGATCCCATAACCCCATAACCCCCAAACCCCATAACCCCATAACCCTGTGACCCCCATAACCCCATAAACCCCTGACCCCATAACCCCTGGCCCCATAACCCTGACCCCATAACCCCAAACCCCATAACCCCTGACCCTATAACCCTGTGACCCCATAACCCCGTGACCTCATAACCCCTTGACCCTTGACCCCAAAACCCCTGACCCTATAACCCCTGACCCCATAACCCCATAACCCCCTGACCCCAATACCCCTGACCCTATAACCCCATAACCCCATAACCCCCTGACCCCAATACCCCTGACCCTATAACCCCATAACCCCATAACCCCCTGACCCCATAACCCCCTGACTCCGTAACCCTGACCCCATAACCCCACAACCCCTGACCCCATAACCCCGTAACCCCTGACCCCAAAAACCCTTGACCCCATAACCCCTGACCCTATAACCCCGTGACCCCATAACCCGCTGACCCCATAACCCTGACCCCATAACCCTGACCCCATAACCCCACAGCCCCATAACCCCTGACCCCATAACCCTGACCCTATAACCCTGACCCCATATCCCCCCGACCCCATAACCCCCCGACCCCATAGCCCCTGACCCCATAACCCTGACCCCATAACCCCATAACCCCATAACCCCATAACCCCATAACCCCATAACCCCATAACCCCTGACCCTATAACCCCCTGACACTATAACCCCGTGACCCCACAACCCCATAACCCTGACCCCATAACCCCCTGACCCCATAACCCGTGACCCCATAACTCCATAACCCCCTGACCCTATAACCCCATAACCCCTGACCCCATAACCCCCTGACCCCATAACCCTGACCCCATATCCCCCCGACCCCATAACCCCTGACCCCATAACCCTGACCCTATAACCCCCTAGCCCCATAAGCCCATAACCCCTGACCCCACAACCCCATAACCCCATAACCCCTGACCCTATAACCCCCTGACCCCATAAACCCTGACCCCATAACCCTGACCCTATAACCCCATAACCCCATAACCCCATAACCCCGTGACCCCATAACCCCTGACCCTATAACCCCGACCCCATAACCCTGACCCTATAACCCCCTGACCCCATAGCCCCTGACCCTATAACCCCCTGACGCCATAACCCCTGACCCCATAACCCCCTGACCCTATAACCCCTTCACCCCATAACCCCTGACCCTATAACCCCGTGACCCCATAACCCCCTGACCCGAATACCCCTGACCCTATAACCCCATAACCCCCTGACCCCATAACCCCTGACCCCATAACCCTGACCCCGTAACCCCGTGACCCCATAACCCCTTCACCCCATAACCCCTGACCCTAAAACCCCATAACCCCATAACCCCTGACCCTATAACCCCGTGACCCCATAACCCCTGACCCCATAACCCCCTGACCCTATAACCCCTTCACCCCATAACCCCTGACCCTATAACCCCCTGACCCCATAGCCCCCTGACCCGAATACCCCTGACCCTATAACCCCATAACCCCCTGACCCCATAACCCCTGACCCCATAACCCTGACCCCATAACCCCGTGACCCCATAACCCCTTCACCCCATAACCCCTGACCCTAAAACCCCATAACCCCATAACCCCTGACCCTATAACCCCGTGACCCCATAACCCCCTGACCCGAATACCCCTGACCCTATAACCCCATAACCCCCTGACCCCATAACCCGCTGACCCTATAACCCCGACCCCATAACCCCTGACCCCATAACCCCTGACCCCGTAACCCTGACCCTATAACCCCATAACCCTATAACCCCCTGACCCCATAGCCCCCTGACCCGAATACCCCTGACCCTATAACCCCATAACCCCCTGACCCCATAACCCCTGACCCCATAACCCTGACCCCATAACCCCGTGACCCCATAACCCCTTCACCCCATAACCCCTGACCCTAAAACCCCATAACCCCATAACCCCTGACCCTATAACCCCGTGACCCCATAACCCCCTGACCCGAATACCCCTGACCCTATAACCCCATAACCCCCTGACCCCATAACCCGCTGACCCTATAACCCCGACCCCATAACCCCTGACCCCATAACCCCTGACCCCGTAACCCTGACCCTATAACCCCATAACCCTATAACCCCCTGACCCCATAACCCCTGGCCCCATAACCCTGACCCTATAACCCCCTCACCCCGTAACCCCTGACCCCATAACCCCATAACCCCTGACCCCATAACCCTGACCCTATAACCCCCTGACCCCATAACCCCTGACCCTATAACCCCTTCACCCCATAACCCCTGACCCTAAAACCTCATAACCCTATAACCCCATAACCCCCGACCTCATAACCCTGACCCTATAACCCCGTGACCCCATAACCCCCTGACCCGAATACCCCTGACCCTATAACCCCATAACCCCCGACCCCATAACCCTGACCCTATAACCCCCTCACCCCATAACCCCTGACCCTATAAACCCCTGACCCCATAACCCAATAACCCCTGACCCTATAACCCCGACCCCATAACCCCGTGACCCCATAACCCCGACCCCATAACCCCGACCCCATAACCCCTGACCCCATAACCCCTGGCCCCATAACCCCTGACCCTATAACCCCATAACCCTATAAACCCCTGACCCCAATAACCCTGACCCTAATAACCCCCTGACCCCATAACCCTGACCCCATAACCCCGTGACCCCATAACCCCCTGACCCCATAACCCCCTGACCCTATAACCCCATAACCCCATAACCCCTGACCCTATAACCCTGTGACCCCATAACCCCCTGACCCGAATACCCCTGACCCCATAACCCCCTGACCCCACAACCCCATAACCCCATAAACCCTGACCCTATAACCCCTTCACCCCATAACCCCTGACCCTATGACCCCATACCCCTATAACCCTATAACCCCCTGAACCCACAACCCCATAACCCCATAACCCCCTGACCCCATAACCCCTGACCCTATAACCCCGACCCCATAACCCCTGACCCTATAACCCCGACCCCATAACCCCGACCCTATACCCCCAACCCCATAACCCCCGACCCCATAACCCCCGACCCCATAACCCTGACCCTATAACCCCTTCACCCCATAACCCCTGACCCTATAACCCCATAACCCCATAACCCCTGACCCCATAACCCTGACCCTATAACCCCCTGACCCCATAACCCCGTGACCCCATAACCCCGCCCCCGCAGACGCCCTATTGGCTGACCTCGAGGTCACGACCTCTCACCTCGCCCGGCGGCCCCGCCCCCCCGCCGACCCCCCCCCGACCCCATACGGCCCGGTGAGATTTGGGGTCGTTTATGGGATTTAGGGGATTTTGGGGTCATTTGGGGCCTTTTGGGGGCTTTTGGGGTCTTTTGGGGTCAAGGGGGGGGTCGGGGGGCTTTGGGGCCGGGGGGGGCGTCGGGGACATTTGGGGGCATTTGGGGTTTTTGGGGTCTTTGGGGTCGTTTGGGGTATTTGGGGTCGTTTAGGATTTAGGGGATTTTGGGGTCTTTTGGGGTCTTTTGGGGTCTTTTGGGGTCTTTTGGGGTCAAGGGGGGTATTGGGGCTTTGGGGCCGGGGGGGGCGTTGGGGACATTTGGGGGCATTTGGGGTTTTTGGGGTCTTTGGGGTCGTTTGGGGTATTTAGGGTCATTTAGGATTTAGGGGATTTTGGGGTCATTTGGGGTATTTGGGGTCATTTAGGATTTAGGGGATTTTGGGGTCATTTGGGGCCTTTTGGGGTCTTTTGGGGTCAAGGGGGGTCGGGGGGCTTTGGGGCCGGGGGGGGCGTCGGGGACATTTGGGGGCATTTGGGGTTTTTGGGGTCTTTGGGGTCGTTTGGGGTATTTGGGGTCGTTTAGGATTTAGGGGATTTTGGGGTCTTTTGGGGTCTTTTGGGGTCTTTTGGGGTCTTTTGGGGTCAAGGGGGGTATTGGGGCTTTGGGGCCGGGGGGGGCGTTGGGGACATTTGGGGGCATTTGGGGTTTTTGGGGTCTTTGGGGTCGTTTGGGGTATTTAGGGTCATTTAGGATTTAGGGGATTTTGGGGTCATTTGGGGTATTTGGGGTCATTTAGGATTTAGGGGATTTTGGGGTCATTTGGGGCCTTTTGGGGTCTTTTGGGGTCAAGGGGGGTCGGGGGGCTTTGGGGCCGGGGGAGGCGTTGGGGACATTTGCGGGCATTTGGGGTTTTTGGGGTATTTGGGGTCGTTTGGGGTATTTGGGGTTTTTGGGGTATTTGGGGTCGTTTAGGATTTAGGGGATTTTGGGGTCCTTTGGGGTATTTGGGGTCATTTCGGATTTAGGGATTTTGGGGTCATTTGGGGTCATTTGGGGTCATTTGGGGTATTTGGGGTCGTTTAGGATTTAGGGGATTTTGGGGACATTTAGGGACATTTGGGGTATTTGGGGTCATTTTGTATTTAGGGGATTTTTGGGGTCATTTGGGATGTTTTTGGGGCCGGGGGGGGGGGGAGGGGGGCGCCGTTAACCCTTTGTGTGCCGCCCCCCCCGCAGCCCCCGAGCTCGCCCCCGTCTGTGGGGTCGGAGAGGGACCAAGCGTACAGGTATGGGGTCGGGTTATGGGGTCACGGGGTTATGGGGTCGGGGGGTTATGGGGTCGGGGGGTTATGGGGTCGGGGGGATATGGGGTCAGGGGGATATGGGGTCGGGGGGTTATGGGGTCGGGGGGTTATGGGGTCGGGTTATGGGGTCGGGGGGATATGGGGTCAGGGGGATATGGGGTCGGGGGTTATGGGGTCGGGTTATGGGGTCGGGGGGATATGGGGTCAGGGGGATATGGGGTCGGGGGTTATGGGGTCGGGTTATGGGGTCGGGGAGATATGGGGTCGGGGGGTTATGGGGTCGGGGGGTTATGGGGTCGGGGGTTATGGGGTCGGGGGGTTATGGGGTCGGGTTATGGGGTCGGGTTATGGGGTCGGGTTATGGGGTCGGGGGGATATGGGGTCGGGGGGTTATGGGGTCGGGGGGATATGGGGTCGGGGGTTATGGGGTCGGGGGGTTATGGGGTCGGGTTATGGGGTCGGGGGGATATGGGGTCAGGGGGATATGGGGTCGGGGGTTATGGGGTCGGGGGTTATGGGGTCGGGGAGATATGGGGTCGGGGGGTTATGGGGTCGGGGGGTTATGGGGTCGGGGGTTATGGGGTCGGGGGGTTATGGGGTCGGGTTATGGGGTCGGGTTATGGGGTCGGGGGGATATGGGGTCGGGGGGTTATGGGGTCGGGGGGATATGGGGTCGGGGGTTATGGGGTCGGGGGGTTATGGAGTCGGGTTATGGGGTCGGGGGGATATGGGGTCAGGGGGATATGGGGTCGGGGGTTATGGGGTCGGGGGTTATGGGGTCGGGGAGATATGGGGTCGGGGGGTTATGGGGTCGGGGGGTTATGGGGTCGGGGGTTATGGGGTCGGGGGGTTATGGGGTCGGGTTATGGGGTCGGGTTATGGGGTCGGGGGGATATGGGGTCGGGGGGTTATGGGGTCAGGGGTTTATGGGGTCGGGGGGTTATGGGGTCAGGGGGATATGGGGTCAGGGGTTATGGGGTCGGGGGGATATGGGGTCAGGGGTTATGGGGTCGGGGGGATATGGGGTCAGGGGGATATGGGGTTATAGGATTTTGGGGCTTTTGGAGTTATAGGGTTTGGGGGGTTATGGGGAGATGGGGTTATGGGGTTAAAGGGTGACATGGAGACATGGGGTTATGGGATTATGGGTTTTGGGGGTGATGGGTTATAGGGTTTTGGGATTTATGGGGTTATGAGGATATAGGGACATGGGGCTATGGGGTTATAGGGTTTGGGGGTTTATGGGGCTATGGGGTTATGGGGACATGGGGTTGTGGGATTATGGGGATATGGGGACAGGAGGTTATGGGGTTTTGGGGTTATGGGGTTATGGAGTTATAGGGTTTTGGACATTATGGGGTTATGGGGACATGGGGTTACGGGGTTTTGGGTTTGGGGACATGGGAACAGGGGGTTATGGGGTTTGGGGATTAGGGGGACATGGGGTTATAGGGTTATAGGGTTTGGGAGGTTATGCGGTTACTGGGGACAGGGGGTTATGGGTTTTGGGGTTATGGGGACTGGGGCTATGGGGTTATGGGGTTAGGGGGACATGGGGTTATGGGGTTATAGGGTTTGGGCATTATGTGGTTATGGGGACATGGGGTCAGGGGTTTTGGGTTATGGGGACATGGGGCTATGGGTTATGGGGTTTGGGGGGTTATGGGGTTATGGGTTTTTTTTAGGTTATGGGGTTATGGGGACATGGGGACAGGGGGTTATGGGGACATGGGGTTATGGGGTTATAGGGTGTGGGGGTTATGGAGTTATGGGGACATGGGGCTATGGGTTTTGGGGACATGGGGACGTGGGTTTATAGGTTTGGGGCATTATGGGATTATGGGGACATGGGGTTATGGGGTTATGGGGTTTGGGGGGTTATGGGGCTATGGGGCTATGGGGTTATGGGGTTATGGTCTTATAGGGTTTTGGGCTTATGGGGTTATGGGGACGTGGGACATGGGGTTATGGGGCTATGGGTTATGGGGCTGTGGGGCTATGGGCTATGGGGTCGCCCCCAGCGCCGTGCAGAAGCCCCTCGCCCCCTGCCCGCCCCCGTCCCCCGGCCTGGGGGAGCTGGACCGGCTGCTGCGGGACCTGAGCGCCACCCACAGCTGCATCGCAGGTACCCAAAATCCCCGGAATCCGCCCAAAAACCCACCCCGGCGACCCCATCAACGGCTTCGGCCGCCCAAAAACCCCCCCGGACCCCAAAACCCCCGAAATCACCCAAATCCCAGCGAACTGACCCCCAAAATGTCCCGGTGAGCCCAAATCCCAAGAAATTGACCCAAATCCCAAGACATTGACCCCAAATCCCAACAAATTGACCCCAAATCCCAACAAACTGACCCCAAATCCCAACAAACTGACCCCAAATCCCAACAAATTACCCCAAATCCCACCCCCAAATCTCAATAAATCGCCCCAAAAATCGCCCCGGCGGACCCCAAATCCCCCCAAATCCCCCCAAATTCCACCCAAATCCCCCCAAATCCCCCCAAATCTGCCCACGGCCCCCTAAAAACCCCAAATCCCATTAATTCACCCCAAAAAAAATCACCCTGGGAACCCCTCTCCCAAATCTTTACGCACCCCAAATCTCCCTTATTCACCCCAAAACCCTGTTACTGACCCCAAAAAACCCCCTTTTTCACCCTAAATCCCCATCTTTCACCCAAAACCCCATTTTTGCCCCAAACCCGCTGTATTCAGCCCCAAATCCCATTATCGACCCCAAATCCCCCCCTTATTGACCCCAAAACCCCCCTTATTCACCCCAAAACTCTCTTCTTGACCTCAGTCCCTCTTATTTCGCCCCAAAACTCCCTCCTTGACCCCAAACCCTCTTATTTCACCCCAAACCCTCCTTTTCACCCCCAAACCCTCCCTTATTGACCCCAAAACGCGTTTCCTCACCCCAAAACCCTACACTGACCCCAAATCCCCTTTTCTCACCCCAAAACCCTACACTGACCCCAAACCCCCTTTTCTCACCCAAAACCTACATTGACCCCAAAACCCCCTTTCCTCACCCCAAAACCCTACATTGACCCCCAAACCCCAATTTTTCACCCCAAAACCCATTTTTTTCACCCCCAAACCCCTCTTTTTCACCCTAAACCCCCTCTTTTCACCCCGAATCCTCCTTCTTCACCCAAAATCCCTCTTTTTCACCCCAAAATCCTCTCCTGCCCCCCCAGACGAGCTCCTGGCCCAGGTGCCCCCCTCGGCGAGGACGGAGGCCGCGGATGAGGCCGAAGACGGGGACCCCCCCCCTCGGTGAGCGCCCCCAAATTTGGGCCTCCCCCGATCCCATAAACCCCAAATTTTGGGGGTTTCGCCCCAAAAAAGCACCCGTTTTGGCTGTTTTCGCCCCAAAACCCCCTCAGCCTCCACAATCTGGGGCCTCAAATCCAACCACCACCATTTTGGCCCCCCCAAAAAAACCCAAACCCCAAAATTTTTAGGTTCCCCCCCCCCCAAATGATACCCCGCCCCAAAACACCCTTAGAACCCCAAAACACCCTAAAAACCCCTTAAAAAATAAAAAAAAACTAAAACCCCTAATTTCACCCCAAAACCCCCTCGGCCTCCAAAAAATGGGCCTCAGAACCAACCACCACCATTTTGTCCTCCAAAAAAAAAGCCCCAAACTCCAAAATTTTGAGGTCCTCCCCCACCAAAAAAATTATATCCCGCCCCAAAACACCCCCAAAAAAAACTAAAAAAAATTTTAAAACCCTAAAACCCCTTATTTCACCCCAAAACCCCCTCAGCCTCCAAGAAACGGGCCTCAAATCCAACCACCACCATTTGGCCCCCATAAAAAAAGGCCGGAACCCCAAAATTTCGAGGTTCTCCCCCACAAAAAAATTATATCGATGCCCCAAAACACCCTAAAAAAACCCCTAAAAAAACTAAAAAAACCCTAAAACCCCTAATTCACCCCAAAACCACCTCAGCCTCCAAAAAATGGACCTCAGAACCAACCACCACCATTTTGTCCTCCAAAAAAAGGCCGAAACCCCAAAATTTTGAGGTCCTCCCCCACAAAAAAAAAAATATATATCCACCCCAAAACACCCTAAAAACCCTAAAACCTCTTATTTCACCCCAAAACCTCCTCGGCCTCCAATAAATGGGCCTCAAATCAACACCACCATTTTGTCGTCCAAAAAAAAGGCCGAAACCCCAAAATTTTGAGGTCCTCCCCCACAAAAGAAACCGTATCCTGCCCCCAAAAGACCCTAAAAAACCCTAAAAAAATAAAAAAACCCTAAAACCCCTTATTTCACCCCAAAACCTCCTCGGCCTCCAAAAAACAGGCCTCAAAACCAACCACCACCATTTTGTCGTCAAAAAAAAGCCCAAACCCCAAAATTTCGAGGTCCTCCCCCCCCCAAAATTATATCCCGCCCCAAAACACCCCAAAAAAAACTAAAAAAAAATTTTAAAAACCCTAAAACCTCTTATTTCACCCCAAAACCCCCTCAGCCTCAAAAAACGGCCTCAAATCCAACCACCACCATTTTGTCCTCCAAAAAAAAGGTCAAAACCCCAAAATTTCGAGGTCCTCCCCCCCCAAAAAAATTATATCCCGCCCAAAACACCCTAAAAAACCCTAAAAAAAGTTAAAAACCCTAAAACCCCTAATTTCACCCCAAAACCCCCTCAGCCTCCAAAAAACGGGCCTCAAATCCAACCACCACCATTTTGTCCTCCAAAAAAAAAGGCCAAAACCCCCAAATTTCGAGGCCTTCCCCCCCCAAAAAATTATATCCTGCCCCAAAACACCCCCAAAAAACCTAAAGAAAACCTTTAAAAACCCTAAAACCCCTAATTTCACCCCAAAACAGGCCTCCCCCCCCCGGCCTCGGCCTCCGCGGCCACCCAGGAGCTGGACAAGCTGATGGCCTCGCTCTCCGACTTCAACCTCCGCGGCCCCCCGTCGGCCCGGGGGGTTTTGGGGTCGCCCCCGCCCCGAAACCCCGCTCCGGACCGTCCCCCCTCTTCCGACCCCGCAGCCCCCCCAAAAAAAGGGGGCGCCCCCCCCCGAGGGGAACCTCGACTCCATGCTGGTGCTGCTGCAGGAGGACCTCAAGCGCCAGGGGGTCCCCACGGAGGCAAAGGTGATTTTGGGGAGTTTTGGGGTTTTTGGGCATTTTAGGGTTTTTTTTTTTAGGGGTGGTTTTAGGGGATTGGGGTTTTAGGGGGTTTTATTTGGGGGGGGGTTGGGGTGGAGGTAAAGGGGGGGGGGGGAAAGGGGGTGGAAGGGGGGAGGCGGTCCCCAAAATGGGGTCACCCCAAATCCGGATTGCCCCAAAATGGGGTCGCTCCGAATCGGGAGCACCCCAAAATGGGGTCAACCCTAAAATGGGGTCGCCCCAAATCCAGATCACCCCAAAATGGGGTCACCCCGAATTTAGGAGTGACCCAAGATGGGGTCACCCCTAAAATGGAGTCACTCCGAATCCAGAGCGCCCCCAAAATGGGGTCGCCCCTGAATTTAGGAGTGCCCCAAAATGGGGTCGACCCTAAAATGGGGTCACTCTGAATCCAGATCACCCCAAATGGGGTGACCCCGAATTTAGGAGTGCCCCCGAAATGGGGTCGACCCTAAAATGGGGTCACTCTGAATCCAGATCACCCCAAAATGGGGTGACCCCGAATTTAGGAGTGCCCCTAAATGGGGTCGACCCTAAAATGGGGTCACTCTGAATCCAGATCACCCCAAAATGGGGTGACCCCGAATTTAGGAGTGCCCCTAAATGGGGTCGACCCTAAAATGGAGTCACTCCGAATCCGGAGCCCCAAAATGGGGTCGCTCCGAATTTAGGAGTGTCCCTAAATGGGGTCAACCCTAAAATGGAGTCGCCCCAAATCCGGATTGCCCCAAAAATGGGGTCGCTCCGAATTTAGGAGTGCCCCTAAATGGGGTCGACCCTAAAATGGAGTCACTCCGAATCCAGAGCGCCCCAAAATGGGGTCACCCCCAGTTGGGAGAAGCCCCAAAATGGGGTGACCCCAAATTTAGGAGTGACCCAAAATGGGGTCACCCCTAAAATGGGGTCACTCGAATCCAGATCACCCAAAAATGGGGTGACCCCGAATTTAGGAGTGCCCCAAATATGGGGTCGCCCCTAAAATGGTGTCACTCCGAATCCGGAGCGCCCCAAAATGGGGTCGCCCTGAATTTAGGAGTGCCCCAAAATGGGGTTGACCCTAAAATGGAGTCACCCCAAATCCAGATTGCCCAAAATGGGGTGAGCCTGAATTTAGGAGTGACCCAAAATGGGGTCGCCCCTAAAATGGAGTCACTCCGAATCCGGAGCGCCCCAAAATGGGGTCTGCCCTGAATTTAGGAGTGCCCCTAAATGGGGTCGACCCTAAAATGGAGTCACCCCAAATCCAGAATGCCTCGAAATGGGGTAGCCCCTAAAATGGAGTCACTCCGAATCCAGATTGCCTCAAAATGGGGTGACCCCGAATTTAAGAGTGCCCCAAAATGGGGTCACCCCAAATCCAGAGTGCCCCAAAATGTGGTTGCCCCTAAAATGGAGTCGCTCCGAATTTAGGAGTGCCCCAAAACGGGGTCGCTCCGAATTTAGGAGTGCCCCAAAATGGGGTCTACCCTAAAATGGAGTCACTCCGAATCCAGATCACCCCAAAATGGGGTCACCCCGAAATTTAGGAGTGACCCAAAATGGGGTCAACCCTAAAATGGGGTCACTCCGAATCCAGATCACCCCAAAATGGGGTCACCCCTAAAATCGGGTTGCCCCAAATCCAGATCACCCCAAAACACGGTGACCCCGAATTTAGGAGTGCCCCAAAATGGGGTCGACCCTAAAATGGGGTCACTCTGAATCCGGATCACCCCAAAATGGGGTGACCCTGAATTTAAGAGGGAACTGAAATGGGGTCACCCTAAAATGGAGTCACTCCGAATCCGGAGCGCCCCAAAATGGGGTCGCCCTGAATTTAGCAGTTACCCAAAATGGGGTTGACTATAAAATGGAGTCACTCCGAATCCAGATCACCCCAAAATGGGGAGACCCCGAATTTAAGAATGCCTCCAAAATGGGGTCGCCCCTAAAATCGGGTCACCCCAAATCGGATCATCCAAAAATGGGGTCGCCCCCAGTTGGGAGAAGCCCCAAAATGGGGGTGACCCCAAATTTAGGAGTCACCCCAAATCCGGATTGCCCCAGAATGGGGTGACCCCGAATTTAGGAGTGACCCAAAACAGGGTCACCCCTAAAATGGGGTTCACTCCGAATTTAGGAGTGCCCCTAAATGGGGTCGACCCTAAAATGGAGTCACTCCGAATGCAGATCACCCCAAAATGGGGTGAGCCTGAATTTAGGAGTGCCCCAAAATGGGGTCAACCCTAGAATGAAGTCACTCTGAATCTGGAGCGCCCCAAAATGGGGTCACCCCTAAAATGGGTCACTCTGAATCCAGATCACCCCAAAATGGGGTGAGCCCGAATTTAGGAGTGACCCAAAATGGGGTCGACCCTAAAATGGAGCCACTCCGAATCCGGAGCGCCCCAAAATGGGGTCGCCCTGAATTTAGGAGTGCCCCTAAATGGGGGTCGACCCTAAAATGGAGTCACTCCGAATCCGGATCACCCCAAAATGGGGTGACCCCGAATTTAAGAGGGAACTGAAATGGGTCAACCCTAAAAGGGAGTCACTCCGAATCCAGACTGCCCAAATATGAGGTCACCCCAAATCCGGATTCCCCCCAAAATGGGCTCACCCCTAAAAAGGGGTCACCCAAATCCAGATTTCCCCCAAAACGGGGTCACCCCAAATCCGGATTCACCCCAAATGGGATCACCCCAAATCCGTGCACCCCAAAACCAGGAGACACCCGCCCCAAAATCCCTCAATATCACCCCAAAATCTTCAGGGGGTTCCCCCCCCCCGATACTTTTGGGGTCCCCACCACCGCTTTTGGGGTTTTTTACCCCAGAAATAAACTTTTGGGGTCCCCACCACCACTTTTGGGCTTTTTTGCCCCAAAATAAACTTTTGGGGTCCCCACCACCACTTCTGGGCTTTTTTGCCCCAAAATAAACTTTTGGGGTCCCCACCACCACTTTTGGGTTGTTTTACCCAAAAATTAACTTTTGGGGTCCCCACCTTTACTTTTGGGCTTTTTTTTTGCCCCAAAATAAACTTTTGGGGTCCCCGCCACCACTTTTGGATTTTTTTGCCCCAAAATAAACTTTTGGGGTCCCCGCTACCACTTTTAGGATGTTTTGCCCCAAAATAGACTTTTGGGGTCCCTGCCACCACTTTTAGGATGTTTTGCCCCAAAATCAACTTTTGGGGTCCCCGCCACCGCTTTTGTTTTTTTTTGCCCCAAAATCAACTTTTGGGGTCCCCCGCCACCGCTTTTGGTTTTTTTTGCCCCAAAATAAACTTTTGGGGTCCCTGCCACCTCTTTTGGGATTTTTTTACCCCAAAATAAACTTTTGGGGTCCCCGCCACCGCTTTTGGGGTTTTTGACCCCAAAATTAACTTTTGGGGTCTCCCCCCCCCAGGTGACCCCCCCGGGCCCCCCCTGGCTCTCGGGGTGCTCCCGCTGCGGCCCCCCTGGCGCCCCCACCTGCGCCCGCTGCGGGCAGCCCGTGCTGCACGTGAGTATGGGGGCTATAGGGGCTATAGGGGATATGTGGGGTATGGGGGGGCTATAGGGGACAAGGGGGGGGTATAGGGGTATGGGGGGTGTAGGGGGGCATGGGGTGATATAGGGGATATGGGGGTTATGGGGGTACGGGGGGCAAGGGGGGGCTATGGGGTCTATAGGGGGCTATAGGGGGTATGGGGGCTATAGGGGCTGTAGGGGGTATGGAGGATATAGGGGGTGTGGGGAGTATGGGGGGCAAGGGGGTGTGTAGGGGATATGGGGGCTATAGGGGGTATGGGGGGGCTATAGGGGGCTATAGGGGGTATGGGGGGGTATGGGGCTATAGGGGCTATGGGGTGTATAGGGTCTACAGGGGGGTCTATAGGGGTATGTAGGGGCTATAGGGGTCTATAGGGGTATGTAGGGTCTATAGGGGTGTACAGGGTCTACAGGGGGTCTATACGGGTATATAGGGTCTACAGGGGGGTCTATAAGGGTATATAGGGCCATATAGGGTCTATAGGGGTATATAGGGTCGGGGGGGGTGTCTATAGGGTCTATGGGGTATATAGGGGCTATAGGGGTCCACAGGGGGTTTATAGGGTCCATAGGGGCTATAGGGGTCCATAGGGCTTTATAGGGTCCATAGGGGTATATAGGGTCTGGGGGGGGGGGGGCGGTCTATAGGGGTATATAGGGGCATATAGGGTCTATAGGGGTATATAGGGTCTATGGGGGAGGGGGGGTTGTCTATAGAGTCTGTAGGGGTATATAGGGGCTGTAGGGGTCCACAGGCGTTTATAGGGTCCATAGGGGCTATAGAGGTCCACAGGGGTTTGTAGGGTCTGTAGGGTTATATAGGGTCTACAGGGGGGTCCATAGGGGTTTATAGGGTCTATAGGGTATATAGGGTCTACGGGGGGGTGGGTGGGTGTCTATAGGGTTTATAGGGGTATATAGGGGCTATAGGGGTCCATAGGGTTTATAGGGTCTGTAGGGTTATATAGGGTCTACAGGGGGGGTCTTATGGATATATAGGGGCATATAGGGCTATAGGGGTATATAGGGTCTATGGGGGGTGTCTATAGGGTCTATAGGGGTATATAGGGGTTGTAGGGGTCCATAGGAGATTATAGGGTCCACAGGGGCTATAGGGGGTCCACAGGGTTTTATAGGGTCCATAGGGGCTATAGGGGGTCCATAGGGCTTTATAGGGTCTATAGGGTCTACAGGGGGGGGTCTATAGGGATGTATAGGGGCATATAGGGCTATAGGGGTATATAGGGTCTATGGGGGGGTTGTCTATAGGGGTATATAGGGGCTATAGGGGTCCATAGGAGTTTATAGGGTCCACAGGGGCTATAGGGGTCCACAGGGTTTTATAGGGTCCATAGGGGCTTATAGGGTCCATAGGGGCTTATAGGGTCCATAGGGGTTTATAGGGTCTATAGGGGTCTATAGGGGTCTATGGGGGGTCTATGGGGTCTATAGGGGCGGCAGCGAGCCCCCCCCCCCCCCCCATATGTCCCCCCCAGCAAATGGTGACGGCGCTGGACAAGACCTGGCACCCCGAGCACTTCTGCTGCACCCACTGTGGGCAGCCCTTCGGCGACGAGGGTGGGTGGCACCCCGGGGACCCGGTGGCACCCCTGGGACCCGGTGGCACCCCCCAGGGACCCGGTGGCACCCCCCGGGACCCGGTGACACCCCCGGGGACCCGGTGACACCCCCCAGGGACCCGGTGACACCCCCCGGGACCCGGTGACACCTCGGGGACCCGGTGACACCCTGGGGACCCGGTGGCACCCCCGGGACCCGGTGGCACCTTGGGGACCCGGTGACACCCCCCAGGACCCGGTGGCACCCTGGGGACCCGGTGGCACCCTGGGGAGCCGGTGACACCCCGGGGACCCGGTGACACCCCCCGGGACCCGGTGGCACCCCCGGGGACCCGGTGGCACCCCCGGGGACCCCCCCCCCCCCTCCCCCCCATGTCCCCCTCCCCCTCCCGGTGTCCCCTTGTCGCGCCGGGTCCCCGTGGCGGGGCCTCTGCTTCCCCCCCCCCCCCCCCGATGTCCCCGATGTCCCCAGTGACGTCATCGATGTCCCTAATGACGTCACCGACGTCCTTGGTGACATCACCCATGTCCCCATTCCCCGTCCCCAATGTCCCCAGTGATGTCCCCAATACCCCCAGTGACGACCCCAACGCCCCCGGTGATGTCCCCAATGTCCCCAACGCCCCCAAGGACGTCCCCAGTGCCCCCATTGACGCCCCCAACGCCCCCGGTGACGTCCCCAATGTCCCCAACGCCCCCAGAGGACGTCCCCAATACCCCCAGTGACGTCCCCAATGCCCCCAGTGACGCCCCCAATGCCCCCGTTGATGCCCCCAAAGCCCCCATTGACGCCCCCAAAGCTGCCGTTGACGTCCCCAATGCCCCCGGGGATGTCCCCAGCGCCCCCGGGGATGTCCCCGACGTCCCCAGTGACATCCCCAACGCCCCCATTGACGCCCCCAACGCCCCCGTTGACGTCCCCAGTGACCCCAACGCCCCCAGAGGACGCCCCCAACGCCCCCATTGACGCCCCCAACGCCCCCATTGACACCCCCAGTGACTCCCAATGCCCCCATTGATGCCCCCAACGCCCCCGTTGACGTCCCCAGTGACCCCAAGGCCCCCGGTGACGTCCCCGATGTCCCCCCCCGCAGGCTTCCTGGAGAAGGACGGGCAGCCCTACTGCCGCCGGGACTTCGCCGAGCTCTTCTCCAGCCGCTGCCAGGGCTGCGGGCGGCCGATCCTGGAGGGCTACATCGCCGCCCTCCAGGGACTCTGGCACCCCGAGTGCTTCGTCTGCCGGGTGAGACCTCCCCCCGCCACCCCCCGTCACCCCCCTGTCACCCCCCCGTCACCCCCCCGTCACCCCCCCGTCACCCCCCGTCACCTCCCCCCCCCCCGCCCCGGCCGCCCTCCGGGAGGTTGTGGGGCCATAGGCCCCGCCGTTGAGGTTCTCCTGGTGGGGTCCCCGTTCGGCGCCCCCATGGGTGCTCCGCAGCCCGCGTCCCCAAAGGCCGCTGGCCACCGGCGTCCCCGTGTCCTTGATGTCCCTGCGTCCTTGTCCCCGCGTCCTTGTCCCCGTGTCCTCGCCGTCCCCATAACCTGGATGTCCCCATATCTTCGATGTCCCCATGTCCTCGATGTCCCCATATCTTCAATGTCCCCGTGTCCTCGGTGTCCCCGTGTCCTCGATGTCCCCATGTCCTCGGTGTCCCCGTGTCCTTGTCCCCATATCCTCGATGTCCCCAAATCCTTGACGTCCCCAAATCCTTGATGTCCCCACCCCCTAAATGTCCCCATATCCTTGACATCCCCGTATCCTCGATGTCCCCAAATCCGCCATGTCCCCACGTTCCTTGGCCATCGATGTCCCCATATCCTCGATGTCCCCATCCCCTTGATGTCCCCATATCCTCAGTGTCCCCATATCCTCGATGTCCCCAACCCTTTAATGTGCCCATGCCCTTAATGTCCCCATATCCTCAATGTCCCCAAATCCTCAATGTCCCCAACACCCTTAAAGTCCCCATATCCTCAATGTCCCCAACCCTTTAAGGTCCCCGTACTCTTAATGTCCCCATATCCTCAGAGTCCCCATGCCCTTGATGTCCCCATATCCTCAATGTCCCCAACCCCTTAATGTCCCCATATCCTTAATGTCAATGTCCCCAAATTCTCGATGTCCCCAACCTCTTAACGTCCCCAACGCCCTTAACGTCCCCATATCCCCAATGTCCCCATAACCTCGATGTCCCCATGCCCTTAATGTCCCCATACCCTCAATGTCCCCAACCCTTTAATGTCCCTCTACTCTTAATGTCCCCATATCCTCAATGTCCCCAAATCCTCGATGTCCCCAAATCCTCAGTGGCCCCATATCCTCAATGTCCCCAACCCTTTAAGGTCCCCATACTCTTAATGTCCCCATATCCTCAGTGTCCCCATGCCCTTAATGTCCCCAAATCCTCCATGTCCCCAAATCCTCCACGTCCCCACGTTTCTCAGCCATCGATGTCCCCATATCCTCAATGTCCCCAGCGCCCTTAACGTCCCCATATCCCCAATATCCCCAAATCCTCCATGTCCCCAACCCTTTAATGTCCCCATGCCCTTAATGTCCCCAAATCCTCCACGTCCCCACGTTCCTTGGCCATCGATGTCCCCATATCCCCAATGTCCCCATGCCCTTAATGTCCCCATATCCTCCATGTCCCCGTATCCTTGATGTCCCCATGTCCTTGACTTCCCCATAACCTCCACGTCCCCATATCCCCAATGTCCCCCACCCCTTAATGTCCCCATATCCTTAATGTCAATGTCCCCAAATCCTCGATGTCCCCAACCCCTTAATGTCCCCAATGCCCTTAACATCCCTATATCCCCAATATCCCCATAACCTCGATGTCCCCATCCCCTTGATGTCCCCATATCCTCAGTGTCCCCATATCCTCGATGTCCCCATAACCTCCACGTCCCCATATCCTCAGTGTCCCCAAATCCTCGTTGTCCCCAACCCCTTAACATCCCCAACGCCCTTAATGTCCCCATATCCCCAATGTCCCCATAACCTCCATGTCCCCATATCCTCGATGTCCCCAACCCCTTAATGTCCCCATGCCCTTGACGTCCCCAAATCCTCAATGTCCCCATATCCTCGATGTCCCCAACCCCTTAACGTCCCCATATCCTCAATGTCCCCAACCTCTCAATGTCCCCAATGCCCTTAACGTCCCCATATCCCCAATGTCCCCATAACCTCGATGTCCCCGACCCTTTAATGTCCCCATGCCCTTAATGTCCCCATATCCTCAATGTCCCCGTATCCTCGATGTCCCCAACCCCCAGCGCCCTTAACGTCCCCATATCTTCCATGTCCCCATATCCCCAACGTCCCCATATCCTCCATGTCCCCATATCCCCGACGTCCCCATAACCCCCACGTCCCCATATCCCCAGTATCCCCATAACCTCCACGTCCCCATCCCCTCCCCGCCCCCCCATTCCTCGTCCGCCGACGTCCCCGTCCCCATAACCCCAACCCCCCCTACCCCTCCCCCCACCTCCAGGAGTGCTTCGCCCCCTTCGTTGGCGGCACCTTCTACGAGGCCGGCGGGCAGCCCTACTGCGAGCGCCACTTCCACGCCCGCCGGGGCTCCCTGTGCCGGGGCTGCGGCGAGCCCATCGCCGGCCGCTGCGTCACCGCCATGGCCCAGCGCTTCCACCCCGAGCACTTCGTCTGCGCCTTCTGCCTCCGCCCGCTGGCCAAGGGCACCTTCCAGGAGCAGGAGGGGAAGCCCTACTGCCAGCCCTGCTTCCACCGCCTCTTCGGGTGAGGGGGGTTCCCCCCCCCCCGAAAAAATCCGTGGGGCGCCCCATAGAGATCCCGTAGATACCCCGAAACCATCAGGAGAACGTCCTACGGATGCCCCGTTGGATGTTCTCCGTGATGGACGTGGTCTTGAAGGCATCTCACGGGGCTTGGGGACCTCAAGAGTGGAGATCTGGGGTCAATGGGGTGTTCCACGGTGTGGGGCGCCCCATAAATATCCCATAGACACCCCAAAACCATCAGGAGAACGTCCCATGGGGGTCCCGTTGGACGTTCTCCTTGATGGACGTGGTCTTGAAGGCATCTCATGGGGCTTGGGGACCTCAAGAGTGGAGATCTGGGGTCAATGGGGTGTTCCACGGTGTGGGGCGCCCCATAAATATCCCATAGATACCCCAAAACCATCAGGAGAACGTCCTACGGATGCCCTGTTGGATGTTCTCCGTGATGGACGTGGTCTTGAAGGCATCTCATGGGGCTTGGAGGCCGAGAAGATCAGGTTCTGGGATCATTGGGGTGCCCCACGGCTATGGGGCTGCCCCATAGATGCCCCATGGACACCCCAAAACCTCCATATGACCCCCCAAACCACCCCAAGGCCACCCCATGGAGGTCCCCTTGGACGTTCTCCACGATGGACGTGGTCTTCAACGGGCCTTCCGTTGACCGTTGCCTTCACGTATGGGGCTCTGGGATCAGTGGGGCGCCCCACATGTATGGGGCTGCCCCACAGAGACCCCATGGACACCCCAAAACCACCACGTGACCCTGAAAACCACCCCAAGACCACCCCATGGAGGTTCTCTTGGATGTTCTCCACGATGGACGTGGTCTTCAACGTGCCTTCCGTTGACCGTCGCCATCACCCATGGGGTTCTACCATCAGTGGGGCGCCCCACATCTCTGGGGCTGCCCCACAGATGCCCCATGGACACCCCAAAACCACCACGTGACCCCCAAAACCACCCCATGGTGGTCCCCTTGGATGTTCTCCACAATGGACGTGGTCTTCAACGTGCCTTCCGTTGACCGTTGCCATCACGTATGGGGCTCTGGGATCAGTGGGGCGCCCCACATCTATGGGGCTGCCCCATGGATGCCCCATGGACACCCCAAAACCACCACGTGACCCCCACGACCACCCCATGGAGGTCCCCTTGGATGTTCTCCACGATGGACGTGGTCTTCAACGTGCCTTCCGTTGACCGTTGCCATCACCCATGGGTTCTACCATCAGTGGGGCGCCCCACATCTATGGGGCTGCCCCATAGATGCCCCATGGACACCCCAAAACCACCACGTGACCCCCAAAACCACCCCAAGGCCACCCCATGGAGGTCCCCTTGGATGTTCTCCATGATGGACGTGGTCTTCAAAGTGCCTTCCGTTGACCGTTGCCTTCACTTATGGGGTTCTGGGACCAATGGGGTGACCCACATCTATGGGGCTGCCCCATAGAGACCCCATGGACACCCCAAAACCACCACGTGACCCCGAAAACCACCCCAAGACCACCCCATGGAGGTCCCCTTGGATGTTCTCCATGATGGACGTGGTCTTCAAAGTGCCTTCCGTTGACCGTTGCCTTCACTTATGGGGTTCTACCATCAGTGGGGCGCCCCACATCTATGGGGCTGCCCCATAGGTGCCCCATGGACACCCCAAAAGCCCCCCGTGGGGTCCCAGTTCCTCCCAGTTTGGCGAGGAACTGGGAGGAACTGGGGGGGGGGGGCCTCCATGGGGCGCGCTCACTCTTTGCTTGCAGAAGCCAAAGCCTTTGTGGGGAGCTGTGGGGCGGGGGGGGGGGGGATCTATGGGGCAGGATCTATGGGGCGGGATCTATGGGGCGGGGGGGATCTATGGGGCAGGGTCTATGGGCACGGGGAGATCTATCGGGCAGGATCTATGGGGCAGGGGGGCTCTATGGGGCACGATCTATGGAGCAGGGGAGGGATCTATGGGGCAGGGGGTGATCTATGGGGCAGGGGGAGATCTGTGGGGCAGGATCTATGGGGCAGGGGGAGGAATCTATGGGGCAGGGGGGATCTATGGGGCAGGATCTATGGGGCAGGGGAGGGATCTATGGGGCAGTTGTGGGATCCATGGGGCAGTTTGGGGAGAATCTATGGGGTGGGGGGGATCTATGGGGCAGGATCTATGGGGCTGGGGGTATCTATGGGGCCGGGGGGGAGCTATGGGGCAGGAGGGGATCTATGGGCAGGATCTATGGGGCAGGATCTATGGGGCGGGGGGGATCTATGGGGCAGGGCACAGGGCACCGGGCACACGCGGCCGCGCACGGACAATAAACACCGGCAGCACAACCTCAGCGTGTGGGGCGCCGTTTTGGGGCAATTTCACCCAATTTTGGGGGCGGCCTCGGCCGTCTGGGGCCGATTCCCTTCCTTTTGGGGCCACTGCTCCCAGTTTTGGGGCGATTTTTCCCTGTTTTGGGGCGATTTCTCCAGTTTTGGGGCCACTTCTCCCTGTTTTGGGGCGATTTCTCCCTGTTTTGGGGCGATTTCTCCCAGCTTTGGGGCAATTTCTCCCAGTTTTGGGGCCACATCTTCCGGTTTTGGGGCCACATCTCCCAGTTTTGGGGCCACTTCTCCCTGTTTTGGGGTGATTTCTCCCTGTTTTGGGGCAATTTCTCCCAGCTTTGGGGCGACTTCTCCCAGTTTTGGGGTCATTTCTCCCAGTTTGGGGCCACTTTTCCCAGTTTTGGGGCGATTTCTCCCAGTTTTGCGGCCATTTCTCCCAGTTTTGGGGCAATTTCTCCCAGTTTTGGGGCCACTTTTCCCAGTTTTGGGGCCATTTCTCCCAGTTTTGGGGCCACTTCTCCCTGTTTTGGGGTGATTTCTCCCAGTTTTGGGGCAATTTCTCCCAGCTTTGGAGCGACTTCTCCCAGTTTTGGGGCGACTTCTCCCAGTTTGGGGGCCACTTTTCCCAGTTTTGGGGCCACATCTTCCAGTTTGGGGGCCAATTCTCCCAGCTTTGGGGCAATTCCTCCCATTTTCGGGGCCACTTCTCCCAGCTTTGGGGACATTTCTCCCTCTTTTGGGGCCAGTTCTCTGAATTTTGGGGCAATTTCTCCCAGTTTTGGGGCCACTTCTACTAGATTTTGGACCACTTCTCCCAGTTTTGGGCAATTTCTCCCAGTTTTGGGGACATTTCTCCCAGTTTTGGGCCATTTCTCCCAGTTTTGGGGTCACTTCTCCCAGTTTTGGGGCCGTTGCTCCCAATTTTGGTGCGATTTCTCCCCTTTTAGGTCACTTTCTCACCCTTTTGGGGCCAACGTCACCACATTTTCGGGGTTGATTTCTCCATTTTTGGTCATTTTCACCCTTTTTGGGGCCATTTCACCCGGTTTTGGGTCTGTTCCCCGCACTTTGAGGCCCATTTCAGCCATTTGGGGTCACTTTTCACTCACTTTGGGGACAATTCCCCCCCTTTTGGGGTTTTGGGAGTCAACTTCCCTCAATTTCAGCCAATTCATCCCCCTTTTGGGTCCAATTTCCTCTTTTTGGGGTCCATTTCACTACTTTCACTTCCTCCCTCCTTTTTGGGTCCCTTTCACTTGATTTCTGCCAATTTCTCCCCCCTCCCTTCCCAGCTTTTGGGTGAATTTCACATTTTTTTGGGGTCAAATTCCCCCCATTTCTGCCAATCCCCCCCCCCCCCCCCCCCCATTTTCTATCAATTTCGCTCCATTTCTTCCAATTCTCCCCCCTTTTTGGGTCCGTTTCCCCCATTTTCAGCCCATTCCCCTCAATTTCTGCCCATTTCCCCCCTTTTTGCCCTCGCCCCCCCCACCTTTTTGGGGCCGTTTCACCCCATTTCTTTCAATTTCTATGTGCTTTGGGGTCTATTTTGGTCCCTTTCTTTCGGTTTCGCTCCATTTCTTTCAATTTCACTCCCTTTTCTCTCCATTGCACCCATTTTGGGGCCATTTCCTCCCCTTTCTCTCCATTTCACCAAGCCCCTCATTTTTTTGCTCATTTCCCATATTTTTGGGGTGCTGATTCTCCCCCCCCCCCCTTTTAAGCAATTTCCCCCTATTTGGGTCAATTTCCTCCAATTTCTGCCAACTCCCCCCCACCCCCCTCCTTTTTAGGCCAATTTCATTCGTTTTCAGTCAATTTCACTCCCCTTTTGGGTCCATCTCCTCTTTTTTTTGGGTCCATTTCACTCCATTTCTGCCAATTCCACTCCATTCCTTTCAGTTTCTCCCCCTTTTGGGTCCATTTCTGTCAATTTCTGTCAATTTCTTCCAGTTTCTGTCCATTTCTCTCCTTTTGGCCCATTTCTGTCCATTTCCTTCATTTTCACTCCATTTCTGTCCATTTCTCTCAAATCTTTGTCCATTTCTATCATTTTCCTTCATTTTCACTCAGTTTCTGTCCATTTTTCTCAATTTCCTTCACTTCTCACTCCATTTCTGTCCATTTCTGTCAGTTTCCTTCATTTTTACTCAGTTTCTCTCCATTTCTCTCAATTTCTTTCATTTTTTCACTGAATTTCTGCCCATTTTTGTCCATTTCCTTCATTTCTTTCATTTTTTTCACTCAGTTTCTCTCCACTTTTCTCCATTTCCTTCATTTTCCTACTCCATTTCTGTCCATTTCTGCCCATTTCTGCCCATTTTTGCCCATTTCCTCCATTTTTCACTCAATTTCTGCCCATTTTTGTCCATTTCCTTCATTTCTTTCATTTTTTCACTCAATTTCTCTCCAATTTTCTCCATTTCCTTCATTTTCCCACTCCATTTCTGCCCATTTCTGCCCTTTTTTGCCCATTTCCTCCATTTTTCACTCAATTTCTTTCCATTTTTCTCCATTTCTGCCCATTTCCTTCATTTTCACTCCATTTCTGTCAATTTCCTTCATTTTCACTGTTTCTCTCCCTTTCTCTCCATTTCTTTCATTTTCCACTTAATTTCTGCCCATTTTTGCCCGTTTCTGTCCATTTCTGCCCATTTTTGTCCATTTCTGCCCATTTTTGCCCATTTACTCCATTTTTTCACTCAATTTCTTTCAATTTTTCTCCATTTCTGTCCATTTCCTTCATTTTCACTCCATTTCTCTCCCT